>NC_141086.1:25108697-25293697 GCF_041138505.1 Cibotium barometz
AAAATAGGCAGATAGCTTAGAATTTTCTCAAAAAATCAAGTTAATCTCTATATTATATAGAGATCTAAGATCCAAACTGGGAATCTCATATGAGTTTATATGTAAAAGATATTAGCATTTTATGGAATCAGTCTAAATTTGGGACAGGGTGTATACATTGACTTTGTACCTAAGGAAATGAGGACTTTCGACCATCTAATGCGTAATCGGATTATGCAACTATATTCCCAACTTTGCATGTGATGTTTCAACAAAAGAACTTGAAGGGAAATTCCTTCATTAACTAGGAGAGATTGGCCACTAAAGGTAAACAAATGCCTCTTTTTTTACTATTTACAGGGTGCTTGGGTGGACAAAATTGAACACCCTGATTCTGCAACCATAGTTTTTCCATTATTTAATTTCATTTTGTTCTTGCAATCCATAAACGCGTGTTTGGTTTTTTGTCTAAAAAGCCGACTTAAGCTGATCTTGTGTACTTTAAACGCCTCCATCTGCCTCACGACCAACGCTGATTCAACTTAGCGAGAACTCTTACCAGGTACCTATTCTAGATCACATTACGATCACAAAAACAGGATTAAAATTACGTTTTCAAAACCAGTAGGCATCGGAAGTGCATTTGTTTCGTTATTTCTTAAGGGTAACACATGTCAAGTGAGGTAGTCATTATTTAAGCATGTTTCATTACAAATATGACAATACAATCGTCACTGTACATAAATATATATAAATATATAAATATGACAATACAGTTGTCACTGTACATAAATATATGTATGTTTAAATATATATACATACACCACAATATACCAATATCGTTATGATAGCCAAAAGGCGCGATATACTATTTTCGGTCTTCTTACTTTTTGTTATTTGCATCAAATGGTTACTACATGCATATATTATTAGTAGCTATTCAACGTGAATAGTCAAAATTTAAAAGGTCCCAAAATGGAATATCGCATCTTTCGGCTATATGTACCAAATTTCTATATGATTCTACCTGCGAATATATAACTATATAATAGCATACATATAATTGTGTATGTGTGTGTGTGTGTGTGTGTGTGTGTGTGTGTGTGTGTGTGTGTGTGTATAGAGAGAGAGAGAGAGAGAGAGAGAGGTATATATATATGCTTGTACCTGGGTAATTTAACGCGAATATGAAAATGCAAGAGTTTTGGAAACGGGATATCACATCATTCAGCTACAAGAAGTGAATATTTTCATGCTTGCGCCTTTGTAGCCATTTGACACGAATATGAAAATCTAGGAGTTTTGTAAACACGATATCGCGTCTTTCGGATATCATGACCAAATGCTCATATGCTTGTACCTACGTTTATATAGAAATGTAAAGCATATATGTGTGTGTGTGTGTGTGTGTGTGTGTATTTTTATATATATATATATACATATATATTCATGAATATATATACATATATATACATAAATATACATAAATATATATATATACATATATATATACATACATATATATACATATATATATATATATATATATATACATATATATATATGAATATATATATAGAGAGAGAGAGAGAGTGAGAGAGTGAGAGAGAGAGAGAGAGAGAGAGATGCTTATGGATATGTTTTGAAATGTGGAGTTTTTTGTATGGTGAGGACTAAGAAAACTACCCGTAGGTAGGGCCAGGGTCCAGGGCTAGGGTCCCGAGGTCGGGGTACGAAGGTTGCTGCTAAACAGAGGAGAAAGGGAAAGCCTATGCACATTTTGAAACAAGACAGGGGCTTAGAATATTCTCTCAAAGGGTAACGATTTTAAGGGAGATTAGGAAAGCTCAAAAATGTATTGAGCTCTGTATTCCTAAGGCTCCTTTCCAGAGGTTATTGAGGTCAATTTGTGAGAAATGGTCTGAGGTGGAAGAGAACAGCCTGGTAGTTGAAGATTTTATACTAAAATATTTCAATGATATGGGTATAGTTGCTGCACACGCACATACAATCACCATCATTGTTAATGATTCTGAGACTCTGAAGAGAGTTAGGTGGAGATTTGAGAAGTTTCTGTTTCCTGCCAAAATAATTGATCGCGTAAAATGAGAGACATGCCCCCTGTTAGGAAGCACAGTGATGACATAAGATCAGATATGTGACACATGAAGTTAATACAAGATCCAAGACTGAACAGAAGGACAGGTTATAGGAAGCACTGAAGCAGAAGAATGCAGAGGCCATGGAGAAGCCTACCGAGGATGATCTTTCAAGGGACAAGTTGTACAAAAAGGAAACTCCAGAATTAGATGCTCTTAACCTACAAGAATTGTTAAAATTTCATAATGGTATATATGTCCTCGTGGCCCTGGACGATGGGGAGAGACAACTTAGTCTAGACTTGGTGGACCTAAATATACTGAAGCATAAGAGAGATCAGATATCTAACTCTATTGTGTATGTTTGTCTTAAGTAAGTTCTTCTTCATCTGAGTCTTCTGTATATGTTTGCTTCAAGTTTGACAATTTCTAGTGTTAAGGTTTTTTCTTTAATTTGGTAGTTTGGTAAGTGTCCCTGCAGAGTCCTAGACAGAAGTTTTTATTCTTAATTCTCAACTGGCTCCTCTGGTGGTAAGGGTCAAAAGTACCACACCAGATAACATAAGAAGATGGTTTACTTACTGCAACTTCAAGGAAGTGAACACGATTATTTTTCCATATGAATCAAGGTAAATAAACATATTTTTTTATTTTATTTAAAATTCCGATTGATTAAATGTCTTGTTTTTAACTCTAGTTTAACAATCATTGGAGCCTTGTCTGTTTGGAGCTAGACAAGAAGATTGTCTGGACTATAAATTCATACCAGTACCAGGCCCACACCCTAAATTGAGATTGTGAGTCTTGCTCATTTATATTACTCTAAATTACCAAGTCCTTCTGCAATTTCTGGTGTCTTATTAAATTTGTATGCCTTGACAATTGTATTAAGAGAACGCTTATAGCCATTGGCCCTATTTGCCTTGTTGAAGGCATTGGCCCTATTTGCCTTGTTGAAGGCATTTTTGACTCTACAATCAAGGCAATATCTATGCCATATCAAACAGATGGCTATTCGTGTGGCTCGAGAACTATTATTCATGTAGAGTACCTACTAGACAGTATTTCAACTTATATTTAACCCTACGTGGACCAAGGTAATAAAACTTGTTGATCATTTCTACATCGGCAATCATAAATTTATGCTCTACTAAACTTGATGATTTTTTTCCCTTTCACTACTGCAGTCAACTATTGAAAGATACGACAACCTCTTTGTGGAGCGCTATAGAGTGACGATGATACGGATGATCTTAAGATGTGCCGAGGAGAAGACCCCACAGAACGCACCTACTTGCCAAGATGAGGTTGAGGTTCTCGCCAACGATGGACATGTTCAACCACAGGAAGGCAGAGAAGAGTGTTGAGCAAGAGAAGAACGGTGAGGAGGGAAAAGGAGAGAAGGAGGAGGAGGGCAGAGAAGAGAAGGGTGAGGAGGTGGAGGGAAA
Organism: Cibotium barometz; assembly: GCF_041138505.1. Lineage (NCBI taxonomy): Eukaryota > Viridiplantae > Streptophyta > Polypodiopsida > Cyatheales > Cibotiaceae > Cibotium > Cibotium barometz. The sequence goes on from NC_141086.1 coordinate 25,112,224, forward strand.
AGGACAGAAGGTTGAGGAGGGCATGGAAGAGAAGAGTGAGAAGGAGACGATCGATGAGAAGGGTGAGGAGGAGAATATGGGTGAGGAGGGCAAGGAAGAGAAGTGTGAGGAGGAGAATATGGGTGCGGAGGAGAAGAAGGATGAGAATGTTGTGGAAGACCAGAACAAGGAGCTGGAAGAGGAGGAGGGAGTTGAGCTCAAGGACACAGATGGAGATGTGGAACATACACCTCAAAATATTGATGTGAGCCAGTGGACAATTTATTTGTAACATTCTTTAAAGCCATGCCCACTACATTTATAGATAGTGAAGGTTTGTAACATTTCTTATCAAACTAATTGAAATGTTTTCTGAATTCACTGACTGATCATTCTAGACGTAAATGGTATGCTTCTCAAAAGGCAGTCTGTTCCTTCTTTCAATATTAGTAGGGTGAGAACATTTTGTATAGGGTATATCAACATGATGATGAGGCCAGGAGTGGTAGATTTTGTCAAGTTTGTGCTCTATTTTTTCAGGCTACCATTTGGTTCTTCAATGGCTCCGCAGAACTTGGAATCTATAATCAGAGTGCTTTGCACAGAAACAAGTTTTGAGCCAAGTGACTTTTATTTTATCTACGATCAAAGGTCTTGTGAAGTGCATCCTAGTATGTTTCATCCAGGCAAAGAGGGAGTGCCGCTGTTCACTAAGCCCTTTGCCATTATCCATCTACCTATTGACATACATAATACTTTGTTGATAGATGATACCCCTGAGAAGGGGATATTTAATCTAGAGCACACTTGTATATCACCCCTACCTTTTGAGGGAGATGTAGATGATAGGTTTTTGGAACAGACACTAATTCCTTATTTAGAAGGCTTGTAGGATTTTTCTGGCATAGTTCCAGAATATATAAAAAATAATCCATTTAATTGAAGTAATTTCTTATAAATCAAAGTGATGACTCGTATACATTGCAAGCTTTCTTTCATTGCTAATATAAAAAAGAAGTACTAATAATATAAAAAAGATGTACATTGTCTCGCAATCAAAAGTGTTGATAATATAAAAAAGTACATTGTCTTGGATCAAAAGTACATGGGTAATTGAAGTAACATAGGAATGATAATTACTTTGTTTTGCAAATCTTTGCAAATAATTGTCTTTTCTTTTCTCTGCAGTGATAAAAAACAGAAGCAGGAGGGAGCACACACAAGAGAAGCAAACCCTAATCCATATCCATCAATCATAAAGAAGGAGAGAAGCCATAGTCACCATCTCTCTCACACACACAAAGGAGAACACAACATAGTGTTATGTCCACACTACAAAGTAAACCTAATGTAATGTCCACACCACACATGACCAGCTGGACGTGGTCATAAACACACCACACGATATCTATCTACCATACTGTCACTCTCTCAGCACCCATGTGCTATCCTCCAGCTGTATCCGAGCTTGACATTTCAACACTCCCCCTCAAGCTCGACATGTCCATCTCTAGGACTCCCAATCTAGTACGAAAATACTCGAACTTATCCTTACCAAGTGCTTTGGTAAAGATATCTGCAACCTGCTCATCTGTCTGTACATATGTCAAATCAACATGCCCATCTAGCACTTTCTCTCTGATGAAATGATAGTGGACCTCAATATGTTTGGTCCTGGCATGATAAACTGGGTTGCTAGCAAGTTGAATACTACTCATGTTGTCACAATGAATGACAACTCTCATATCACTCTGTAACCTGACATCATCTAGCAACTTCTTCAACCACATAGCCTCACATGCAGCTATGGCTGCTCCATGATACTCTGCCTCTGTGGTAGATAAAGCAACTGTAGGTTACTTTTTACTGCTCCAACTCACAGCTCCACTACCAAGGCTGAAAACATAGCCACTGGTAGATCTCCTGTCATATGCACTACCGGCCCAGTCTGCATCTGTATATCCATAGACATGCATGTCTTTTCCTGCCTCATAGAAAAGACCATAATGCACGGTAGCTTTGACGTATCTCAGAATACGTCTCACAGCATCCAAGTGAGGTTTACGAGGACTCTGCATAAACAGACTTACCAAACCAACTGCATAGCTGAGATCTGGCCTCGTAATGGTCATGTAGATAAGGCTACCAACCATTTTTCTGTACATGGTGATATCATCAAGCTCATCACCCAAATCAGCCCGAAGCTTCATATTTTGCTCTAATGGTGTCAACATTGATTTGCATGCTGTCATACCATACTTTGCCAGCATGTCAAGTGCATATTGCCTTTGCACCAGCCATATACCCTTGCTTGTTCTTATCACGTCAATGCCAAGAAAGAACCTTAAATCACCAAGGTCTTTCATATCAAACTCTTTGCATAAAGAGGCCTTAACCTCATCAATGCCTTTCCCACAATCACCTGTGATAATCAAATCATCAACATAAATGACTATCATCACAATACCATCATGTGTCTTCTTCACATAAAGCGAAGAGTCTGCATTTCCAACCACAAATCCAATACTGACAAGATATCTGCTGATCTTGTCACTCCAAGCACGAGGTGCTTGCTTCAAACCATAAATTGCTTTCTTTAACCTGCAAACAAAAGTAGGATATTTTGGATGTACATATCCTTCTGGCTGTTCCATGTACACCTCTTCTTGTAGTTCACCATTCAAGAAAGCATTTTTTACATCCATTTGATGTAAAGCCCAACCTTTTTGTGCTGCTAGTGCAATGATAGACCTCACTGTAGCCATCTTAGCCACTGAGCTGAAAGTTTCATCATAATCAAGACCATAAGTTTGTGCACATCCTTTAGCGACCAGCCTTGCCTTATGTCTCTCTAGGCTGCCATCTGACTTGCACTTTACCTTATACACCCATTTGCAACCAATTGCATTCTTTCCTTGTAGTAACTCAACCAATTCCCATGTATCATTTTTGTCCAAAGCATCCATCTCTTCATCCATGGCTTTCTCCCATACATGCTCTCCAATAGCCTCTATATAGCATGTAGGTTCCACATGCTTCACCATAGATGTCATGTATGCATAGTGCATAGCAAAATCTCGATATGTCAATCTTTCAACTGGATATCTGACTCTCTGGGATCTCTGCAATGCATGCGGGTCACTCTGTACCCCTGTAACTCTAGCATGTGGTGGCACATATCTGTCCTGCCTAGCACCAGGTGTGCGTAAAATAGGTATGCTGAGCTCCTCATCCAAACTCTCAGAACTAGATGACTCATAACCTGTGATTCTAATTCCTTCGACCTTCTTCTTTCCTTTATCCATAGCACTACTCCCAGTGCTCACACTCTCATGCCTCAAACGTCCTGACCATGGACGTACACTGCTACTCTCAGCTTCTGCTCTGCTGGCCCAGACATAGTAGTAGAACTAGAACTTTCTTGTGGCAAGTTCACAGGCACATCTGCCTCAAGTGAGTCAATGACTCCCTCATCTTTTGCTTTGTACCAACTAGCAAGCTCATCAAACACCACATCTCGTGAGAAGACTACTTGTCTAGTTTGAGGGTTATAACATTTGTATGCCTTTCGATCCTGTGCATATCCAACAAATACACATTTCTCTGCCTTAGGATCCAACTTCCATCTTCTTTCATCAGGCACATGGACATAAGCTACGCATCCAAAGACTTTGAGATGTCCAATGTCTGGCCTGTAACCTGTAAGCCGCATCTCTGGCATGCTTCCATGGATGGCTGCTGTAGGTGTTTTGTTAAGGATATACACTGCAGTAGCACATGCTTCTGCCCAATAGTAATGTGGCATGCTCTTTTCATTGAGCATTGCCCTTGCCACTTCACATATGACTCGATTCTTTCTCTCAGCCACACCATTCTGCTGAGGTGTATACCTGCATGTCAACTGTCTTCTTATCCCATGCTTCTTCAAGAAATGCTCAAAAGCTTCGAGGTGTATTCACCACCTCCATCTGTTCTGAAACATTTAATCCAACAGCCATATTGCTTTTCTACAAGAGCTTTGAAATCCATGAGCTTTTCCAGCACTTCACTCTTCTCTCTCAGAAAGTATATCCATGTCATCCTACTGAAATCATCTATAAATGTCACATAGTATAGACTACCTTTGATAGATGGATTTTGTGCAGGGCCTCATACATCACTGTGTACTATCTCAAGTGGCCTGTTACTCATATTTCCTTCTCTAGGAAACCTCAACCTTGCCTGCTTTCCAAACTGACAGGGTTCACAAACATGCATATGTCCATCATATTTGAATCTAGGCAATCCACTGACAATGCCTCTTGTTTGCATGTTCTTTAATCTTTGTATATTGACATGTCCAATCCTCTTGTGCCACATGTCAATGTCCTGCACAATCCCATTGCTCTTTGAAAACATGGCTGAGCTCAATTCTGGTATGCCTGCATCCAATTTGAACAACCTTCCTTCCTTCTTGCCCTTGGCAATCAATCTACAGCCATGCTTAAAGTCTTCCACAAAACAACCATTCTCATTGAATCTTACTTGTAGTCCCTGCTCAACCATTTGGCCTACTGATGCCAAATTCTTTGTAATGGATGGTACATATAGTACCTCTGACATATTTTTCACATTTCCATCATGCATCCTCAAAGGCACACTGCCAACATGTGTTATAAGATGCTGAGTATCATCTCCTGTGACCACATAACCATTTGTACCCAATGGTTGCATCTTCTCAAACCACTCACCATGACATGTCATGTGGTTTGAGGCACTTAAATCCATATACCATGACTCATCTCCAGCATTCTGAGAATCCATTGTCCCCATAATGTGCTTCATCGCAAAAAGATGATTTGAACTCCCATCATTGTTACTAGTAGATGCATAATTTCCATGTTGTGGTCTTCCATTCCTCACATCATTCTGCTTTTTGTAACAATCTTTTTCCATATGTCCAAGTTTGCCACAATAGTGACATTCAATCCCATTCAAATTTTGTTGAGGACCTTGCCATCGTCCTCTACCACGAGCACCTATTCCAACTCTCCCCCTATGGGATTGAAATCCACGACCTCCACGTGATCCAAATGATGACTGTGAATTCTGAAAATTCTGATTTGATTGTGGTTGAGTAGACCTGTCATTCCAACCACGTCCTCCACGGCCTCGAGAAGTAAATCTCCCCCTGCCTTGAAAGCCTCTAGATGAGTAAAAAGCTTGATTCCTTGCATGCTCATCATTACTGGATGAGGATGCACCACCTGTAATATTCATACCACCAAGTCCAAGCTTCAATTCTTCCACAATGAGCAATGACACAAGGTCATTAAAGTCTGGCATTCCTCCCAACCTTACTGAGATGGAAGTGTCAAAAGATTTGTATTCTTTGCCTAAACCACGCAACGTGAGGGCAACCAAATCATCATCATCCATTGGGGCATGGATTGATGACAAGGAATCTGCATAACCCTTGATTTCCTGAACATACTCATGTATACTCCTATTCCTTCATGTTACACTGTGAATCTGTTGCTTTAGTTGTATCTTCCTTGCACCAGTGTCTGTCTCATACATTCGGCACAATATACCCCATGCTTCTTTCGGTGTATCTGCATCTTGGATGTGAATAAGCAAGGCATCTGTTACACATATTGAAAAATAATGCAACACTTTCGAAGACCTCTCTACCCATTGCTTGTGAGCCAGCAACTGAGCATTATTTGGTTGAGGAGGTAGGAATGGCTCCAGGTCTTCATCCGACACGAGACTCCATAAACCTTTGCCTTTCAAAAAACTCTTCATTCGAAACTTCCACACTTGACAGTTAGTTCTGTCAAGCTTCTCTTCAACAATTTGTATCGGACCATCTCCCATGTTGGCAAGGTAGTAGATGTACCCCTTTGATCACAATGTTTGAAGTACCTGTAATGCTCCAAATCTCTCCAAATCACATCAAATGATTTCAATATATGTGCTTTTGGATCCCACAATGCTTCATCAACAATGTATACTCGATCAAGGTTAAAAACAAATGATACTTCTTCACAAAAAAATTTTTGGTTTTTTTTCTCGCCAGAGAACCAGTCAAAGATCTTGCTCTAATTCCTTCAAATCTTGTTCAAATTTGATGTTTATGCATTCATTGGCTTCATAACACATTGCTCCAATATATCCTAGAAGGGTTTGATCAAATTCTTCAAGGTTAATGAGAACCACCAATTTTTGTAGCTCCCTGGTTTGCCTTTTTCTGCATATGTCAGGTACCACCTCTCACTAAAAGTGCTCTATCTCCTTCAAATCTTATCCAAATTCAAAACTTTTTGAATCAAAAGTTTAGCAACTCATAGGAATCTACTTGTACCAAAGGAATTAGGCCAATTTGATATAGACAAGGATTAATGCCTTGATTAATAATGCTCTATTTCTGGACAGACTTTCTGCAAACCTGCACACCTCTGATAAATGACTTCAATGAGCTCCAAATACATCAAATGAGCTGCAACCAAGTTTCACAATGCCTTAGCAATGTCTTTGCTAAACTCCCCAAGCTTTGAATGGCATCAAATGGAGTAGTAATGAGTGAATTAGACCAAAAAGTATTCAACCTGTCCAAGAACCTGCACAGAGATGCGCCGCCTGCTCCAGAGGGTTGTAGAAGAGGGGCAATTCACATTTGAGTGGATAGGTCTCTTAGAAATGACCTAATCTATCATGGGTATAAAGGGCAAGCTCCAATTTTGAGTAGAATTGCCACATTTGATCCTCCACAGGGCATGTATTCTCTGGTTTGCAGGAGTCAAAAAAACTAAAATTTTTCTTTCACAAATCTCCTGAAATACATCAATGTTTCATGCAATGGTTTGCTCCAGTGTTGCTAATACATGTGCCCTTTCACAATACATGAGAACCTCTGTGTTTCCTTTGTATTTGCCCCAATACATTTGACAAAATACATTCCTTCACAAGCTTTCCATAAAAGCTTCAAAACCAGAAATTTCCTGCTTGCTTTATGCACTTCAATCTTCACTGAACTTGCTCTTTGGCACCTGCAATCCGCTCAAGGGAGTTTTGCTACTCTTACCAGTTAGGCCAAGCTTCAGATCTGTAACCGAGGTGAGCTCCACAGCTTTCTTTTGCTCCACAGCTTCAATGGAAATCTTCACAGCTTCTTCTTCTTCTTCCCTCTTCTCTCACTCACTCTCACAACACAACTAATGAGCTCTAGGCTCTGATACCATGATAAAAAACAGAAGCAGGAGGGAGCACACACAAGAGAAGCAAACCCTAATCCATATCCATCAATCATAAAGAAGGAGAGAAGCCATAGTCACCATCTCTCTCACACACACAAAGGAGAACACAACATAGTGTTATGTCCACACTACAAAGTAAACCTAATGTAATGTCCACACCACACATGACCAGCTGGACGCGGTCATAAACACACCACACGATATCTATCTAGCATACTGTCACTCTGTCAGCACCCATGTGCTATCCTCCAGCTGTATCCGAGCTTGACATTTCAACATGCAGCACCTTTCTTCCATTGTGAAAGAAAGAAAACTCTGATGGCATCTCATGTATGTATTCGTCAACGATATCTTTCCTCAAATGCTATAGACTACATAGCTCCCGCACTGAAATGACTCTGAGCAAGGTTGAGTCTACATCATATACTTCAATATCTACCACGTTGTTGCCCTCTAAATTGGCCACTTCCTAATCCATTGGAACTAGCTCCCCTTTGATGTAACGAGACTATTTGTACCAATATGACATGATGAATGTTTGTGTTGCTATCATGTACTTAACATTCATTGTCTCTAATGCGACCAAGAAATGGATCTCTTGATGCAATTTCCTATCGGCCCAGCTCTTGTCAAGTAAAGTTGCCAAGAATGTAGAATCTAGATTTTTACAAATGAGCATAGTCTTTGCAATTTTAACCTGACAGACATTGAAAAGCTCCACAAAAATATTTATTGGCAGCAGGTAGAGCACAATTTTCGCTATCCATGTGGGGCTACTCCCTCGTAGTGATCATTGTAAGTCTTTGTAAAGATTACTCTTAACAGATTCTATATAATGCATGAATCAAGAATTGGCCAATCTATGTGGTTCTAATCTGCTTGGAGAGGTAGCTTTTCTAAGCGTCCATGGGTATTGTCTTTGTCCAGCAAATAGTAAAAGTGGTCTCATTAAAAAAAAAACATGCATCTGCAAGGCTTCTTTTACTCCTCCCCTCATACTGCAACTACCCAATGTGTGCATGTACCATAGTCATGATCCCAATGATGCACTCCATTGGTTGCTACTCTTCATATGATGAGGGATACACATCTGCATACACAAACAATTGAACCCAAGAATGAGAACAATAATTCAATGATTAATGGTATTAATACTGATAACAATAATGAATTGCTTTGAGGTTCAGAGGATTACAATTTATTTTATGTGGTTGCAAGGATGATTGATCCTCTGTGCTAAGTACAAGCTCGTTGTGCATGTAGACATGCTGCACAAGCACCTTCTTTATAGTTGTCCTTCGGCTCTCTATCTTGAAGTCTTTGATTCTACCCTTCCATGACGTTATGAAAATGTTCTTGCTGCTTGTATGTTTTTGGCTTCTTGGTTGCATGAACTTGTGTCCATTGAACCTGTTCATTGACTGTGTTGGAGATAAGTATAGAAAACACTGATGATCTAGGTTTCCTTGGCCTTTGAAGTGTTTTGTCAATGTCCTCCAATGCAGAGTATGGACAACATGATATGAAGCGATGGTTTGTAGCCATTGTTTAAAAAATATAACAAAACTGAAAGATTAGAGTAGAAGGATGAAGGAAAGCAGTGTGTAGCTAGGATAATGAAGAGAGAAAAATGAGAAGAAGAATACATATAAAGGTAGTTCACTTTAAAATTTCCCTCCTCGACAAGAAAAGACAAGATATCGAGGATGAAAAATTCTCCATCTATACTTTGGCAGGCGTCTTCAATGCAATTTCTGTCAGATTCTCCAAAAAGTTATTTAAGATGAATACTATTGTTTTTGGAATATACATAAAAACTTTTTAAGATTTTTAAAATGAATATAACTAATTTTCAACGTTATGTTGCCTGCTTGCTCATTGGTTGGCGGCCCTCCAAATGACCTCCAAAATGTTCCAATGTGATGCCTACCAAGTTAGGTAGCATAAATATAAGTGGAAGATGCTCTCCAAACCATCTTTGTGTCTGCAATTAGACTAGACAGGCTATCCTAGAAAATCAAGGGATTCACATAAAAGTGTTGGAGACGAATTGTGTGATCAAGATCTTCATAGGAATCCTATAATGTCTGTATTATATACTTCCAAAGGATTCAACTTAAGATGAATAGGTAAATATCTCTTTATTTTGGGATTTGTGCAGTGTAGTCCAATTGCGTAGGTTTGCCAAAAACCCCAATATCAATTGCATATTGCCTCTCAACCGTGCATATTATCATACTTGAGTATCTCTATCCTAAGAAATAATTCAATTAACCCAATTCTTTCATCTCAAACTCTACTTGTAACATTTATTCAACCTACTCATTCATCTCATGGGTACTCTCCGTCAAAATGAGCTCTAAAATACGATAGATTGAAGAGTTGTCCTTATTTGATTGGTTAAATTTTATCAAGTACTAAATTGAAGTGGGACTCCAAATTTCATTTTCAATCTTGTATTTCTGTGCAAAGAGATTGGAAATTAGGCATATAGGAGTTTTTTCTCAATATCTTACCTTTCAGAGTCTTTTGAAGTACACATTTCTTACCTGTCTTTTGAAGTACATTTCTTATCTTTCTTTTTTTCAATATGCTTACCTTTTTTTTTCAATATCTTATCTTTATTTTGAAGTATACATTTCTTGTGAAGGATAAACCCTCCATTTGATACTTAAGCAATTTACTCAATGCATGTAGACACGTGAAACTTTAAAAATTTACATATAATGATAAATCTTCATGTTTCATTCAATGGATTATATCTAGGATTTATCTGTTGGTAGAGTGTACTAGCCATGTTTTAATAGGTGTAATATTTCTTTGAAGTTTTGCTTACCAACATGTCACCACCACATGAGATCAAATTCCATCAACACATGTTCAAGCACATCCCACATGAATTCACATCATCGTAGGGTTTCACCAGTTATTGGCATCCCTGAAAGGATGATCTTTAGTTAGAAAAATACTACCATATTCCTGTCGTAAGAGCTTACTCCCACCAGGGAAAAAAAAGGGGGCTTTTTTTAGCCCAAGGCCTATTTTAGAGGGGTCTTTCATATTATCAGGGTATTTCACTAGAAACGTTTTTAGAAAACATTACCCAAAATTTTCTAATTTTTAGTGGGTTCTAGAGAAAAATTCACCAAAAGTACACTATATAATATGATATAAGATAGAAATCGTCCAAGTTTTTAAAGCTTTAGGTTTATATATACTCACCAACCCATCTATACTTTTGTAAGATTTAGGTTCATATAAAAAACATACCAACCTATGTATACTTATACTTTCTTACTGGTGTTCTTATTTTTTACCCTAACTCCCACACCCAATGGAAGATTCTTACTATTAGTAAGTGTAACATATATCTGAGTTTAACCAAGTTATGATTAAAGACAATCTTAATTTTTGGATGCTACAGATTTCAGTAATGAATTTCACCATGTTATCAGCATTAAAAATTCCAAGTATAAAAAATTGAGTAAAAATTCAAGTTTGTGTTTTCTATTAGTTATTATGCTCAAAGGCAACCTTTAAGTGTGTATATGGACATCTAAATTGAAATTTGAAAGAAGGTAAACGTGACCTATTTTTGGAGTGGATCTTCACATATGACTCAATTTGGCAATTTTGCCCACTTTAGGTTACAGGCCACACATGTTCTGGTAATTTCTAATAATTGAGCACGAAGTTATACATGTTTCAAGTTGCAGCCTTGACAACAGATCTAAGAGGCTAGCAAAATCTAGAAACAGTACTTCTATAGCTTCTGGAGAGTAGACACAGATCCGAATCACTCAAGACATCATCAAATACATTAGGGAAGCACACAAGCGCTCGTTTTATTATTATTTTTAAAATTATTTTGAGATTAAATAAATAAATCGATAACTGAGGATAAGCGTGCATATGAGAGAATTTTAGTCGATGTGTGGCACGCTTAATGATGAGTAATTCTTGACTTTCTTAATTATACATGATTGCTATGGTCTATGTGACTCATAAAATAAACACTTTTGGTGGTAAAGAATTAGTAGTAGATAGAATATTGGACTAGTTTTATTAGATTTTAGGTATAACCTTCATGAGGGGGCCATTTTGCAAAGCGTTTATCTTTCTATGTGTTTAAAATCAGATTTTGACATAAACACGAACATTTTAGACTACAGGAAACTCTACAAGAGTGTATGAGACTTTAAAAATCCAAATCCCTTTTGTTTTTTCAGTTATTCCAATGGTAAAGTGGGACATTTGGCTGATTTTGATAGCGTTATGCTGAAAACACAACTTTAGCCGTTTTGAACACCCTCTAAAAGACCTTAGAGCTTGTTTTTGGAGGACTATCATAGAGAAATGTTAAAGAGAGAGTCTCTAAACCTTCCTAGTTTTGACTTTTCTCTTATTCCAAATAGATTGAAAGATATTACTCTTTCAAAGAGGAAAATTGTTAGGCTTTGCGATGGAATTTTTTATCAAGATTGACTATCTTGCTTATATAGACTGGATGGATTAATGCATAAGCTTAGTTTTGACATAGCTATAGTGAGTAGAGATAATATTATTGATTAGGACATAATAATTATTTTTATTTCAAGAAATATTCTCGTTTGACTTTAAAGAATTGAAAGAATGAGAGAAGTTAATTTAATTATTTGAATAAAAAGCTTGTTTTTTTATACTTGAAGCTGGTTATGATTGTTTTGAAAATGCTTTTCTTGAAAGATTATGGACTAGAGATGGTGTAAGATGATATGTCACTATAATAAAATGAGGGTGTAGGAGAGAAAATAGTAGTGCTTCTATAACTCGAAGGGTACGGGGATTTCAGGCCTATTTTGCTGATAGAAATGTTGCTATTTTTGTTGCAATAAAGACGGCTAATACTGATAAAGCGATAGAACTTCATGGAAAAAAAATAGGGAAGACTGAGAAGCTACGACAGAATGGGGAGTCTGCACAAGACTCCCCTGATTGCCCCAACTCTTTTTTTATTAATATAAATAGTTTTTTGATGTAGACGTGAACTTGAGAAAGAAGTTAAAATTGGGAATAATGAAAGTGAATCAAATATATATAATATTTCTCAAATTGTTGGGCCTTTGGCTATATACAAAGAAGAAATCAAGGAAGAGGAGGCTACTTAGAATCCTCTTCGGATTCCTCTGACTCGTCATCATCTTCGTCTTCACTTCCTTCACCCACTTCATGCTCGTAGTCTAGATCTTCCTCTTCCTCTCATTCTACGTACATGCAAACAAGAGTAACGTAAGTATAAAACAATGAAAGATAATTATATATACATAAGGGAAGGGTGTAGCAGCTACTTACCTTATTTGCTTGAGTGCCCAAAATGGACTCGTAAGTAATGTAAGTATAAAATATACATAAGGGAAGGGTGTAGCAGCTACTTACCTTATTTGCTTGAGTGCCCAAAATGGACTCGTTCAAGCGTACAACTCGCGTACGCATCCAAGCCCACAAATGCAGACGACGAACTCTACAAAAAACAATTAAAAAAATATACAATTAGTTAAAGGAAACAATATAGTACAAAATAAAATGAAAGAGGAGAAGGAAAATAGTAAAATAGATACTTACGAAGTATGAAGGAGGATTTTTCTCTCGAGCCAAAGTGTGAACCCTTACTTCTGTAGTCGGGAAGCAGTCGTTGCAAAGTGTTATTGAAAAGAACATGGAATCTATCTCACAAAGCTCTGTGCATGCCTCCACTCCTCCTATGAGGAAACGCTTGGCTTTTCTAAAGTTTTCTTTGCCATTCTCTTGAGATTTTCTCTCCTATTAGAGAGCAAAATCTTTATCCTTATCTTCATCTAGTCCTCCGAGAAGGAAAGGCCCGTATGTGGAATAGCAAAATCAGTCTTGAGCACATCCTAGGCTTTCCAATTCTTTAAGGAGTTCATGAACTCCAGGTTAGCAAGTACATGCATGCGGTTGATGACTTGCTTTCCTCGTGTAAGTATTGTTAACCCAATTCTAGGGTTAACAAGATCTACCGCCATTATCTTACATCAAGGAGTCACGATAGATACACCAAAGGGTTACGAGCTTGGCCATTGGAACATTTTTGGCGCCGGTGTGTCGGGGAGCTATCACTTGGTTTTTTTCATTATTTTTTCTATTAATCCAAAATTAATCCTTCACTAATTAATTCACACAATTGAGCACATCATTGGATAGAGCATGGGAATGCTAATCTTTGTGCATCAAAAAATGTATAAATTAATCTAAAATAGAAGATTAATTAGACTCTCAGTTGTGATCTCCTCTTTTAAGGTAAAATTAAGCAAAGAGAGCCAAATTTCTCCAATTAATGAAAAAAATGATGTAATTAGGTGTTTTGATGTTTCTAGATACTCTCCCCAAACACTCAAAAACACTAAATTCCATTGCTCATATGATCAATTTAGACCCCAATTAACACATTTTCTAAATTTTTTGCCTCTTGAATAAGATTAATCACCCTTAATGACAAAAACTAGTCCATTAAGAGAGATTAGTCAAATTCAAGGATTTTTTTTAAATGGTTTTAAGAAATTTTTTGAAAGATTAAGCTACACCTAATGCTTGCTATCACTCTAATGCAAACAATTTCAACAACAAACACACAATTAAGCTAAAATTAATGATCTTAGTTCTATGTTTAACACTAAAAGAGAGCTAACATTCATTAAAAATTACATTCGATTGCATTGTTTGATGTAATGGATGCAAACTAAGCCCAATATAGACTGCAAACTAAGCCCAATATAGACTAAGAACATGAAAAACCACAAAAATAGCAAATTTGTAAGATTCCTCTCCCAAACCCCCTTTTGATGTCTAGTATCTTCTTCTATAATCAATCCCTCTTCAGAAATATAAAAGACTTGTTTCTAACTGTTTTAACCTAGAGAGAGAAAATATTCTAGAGAGAGAATATTCAGATTTTTAATATTTTTGGATAGAAAATTATCTCATCTTATTAAAATAAGTTCCCCTGAAACAGAAATTCAAAAAGAACTTTCCAATGTGCAATTGGAATTAATTGGAAATGTGTATAAAGGACCTTAGTCTAAGGGTCTAGATTTTCAGAAATTTTTGGATTATGGTCCAATTAAGGTTCCTATGGGCCAATAGCATCAATCCATGTGTAGGGAGGAGATAAATCCAATTTGTAAAAGAAGATACCCAAAAATGAGTAAATGCTCACATAAGATGAAGAGTTGAAAATGTACAAGGTTTATTAGTAAAAAAATTATGAGCAATATTAAAAGTATGACATATGTAAGGAAGGGGAGTTCTTTAAAGGAGGTGCATATTTCACATAAGATGAAGAGTTGAAAATGTACAAGGTTTATTAGTAAAAAATTATGAGCAATATTAAAAGTATGACATATGTAAGGAAGGGGAGTTCTTTAAAGGAGGTGCATATTTCACATAAGATGAAGAGTTGAAAATGTACAAGGTTTATTAGTAAAAAATTATGAGCAATATTAAAAGTATGACATATGTAAGGAAGGGGAGTTCTTTAAAGGAGGTGCATATTTCACATAAGATGAAGAGTTGAAAATGTACAAGGTTTATTAGTAAAAAATTATGAGCAATATTAAAAGTATGACATATGTAAGGAAGGGGAGTTCTTTAAAGGAGGTGCATATTTCACATGCTTGAATGAGTTTTAAACTCATAAAAATTGAGATATTTCATCTCTCCTCTCTCCTCATTCAAGTCTAGTTCCAAAAAATTAGCTTAACTGACCTAAAAATGGTCAAAAATTGACCAAACTGATTTGGAAAATTCTAGAATCAGTTTGTTTGGTTAGGAGCTCAATTTTTCCTATAAATAGAAGCCTCCCCCTTGTTGAAAAATAGATAGTGTTTATGCATCGTTACTCTACTCCACCTAAGCCAAGAACTTTGAATTCATTTAATAATTCACTAGTTTTTGGAGCTTCCCTCTTTCTTCAATCCCCATTAGTGGCTCCATCAACATACTTAACCAATTGATTGGTTGAGGGCCTCTACCGTGAACAAAGAATCAAGCAAGTTGTAAGGTAATTAGTGAATATTGATCTTTCTATAATTTCTCAATGTTTCTCTCTTCTCAACCCCTCTCAAGCTTGAGAAGTTTAATTGGTATGGTTTTTTAAATGCTATTGAAGTTTGAATAGTAGTGAAGAGTTACATAATTTAATAAATGCTATTGAAGTTAATTTTCATTTATGTTTAAATTCTAATGATTTTTATGTAAATTCTCTCTCTCACTCAAGAAATGGTCATACTCATGACCCGTTCTCAATCCAAATCAAGCTTTTCATAAAGCTTTTCCTTAACCCAAGATTAAGCTATGCTTGAGGTCAAATTAATGGCTTTTTTCTATGCTTTTAGTTTATGTATATTGATGATTTAATCCATTATGGATTAATAATCCAATTAGAGATCATTTTAATTATTTCCTTAATGATAAGCATTATCCCTTAGAAAAATTGAGATTTATCAGTCATAGCAGCGGAGCTATGGCAAAATTTTTATAAAAATTATGCATAAAATAATTTCATTCAAAGCATAAAAAGAGGACTTCCTACCATATTCTAGGAATTATCATCCTAGATTAATTGAAAGAATTTCATTACAATCATGGAGAAATTGAATTTTAATATCATGCATAAAGGATAAGTTTTTATATCAAAAGTGTTACTTTTACCATTTTTATTTCATGCATAGAAGTATGCATAATGGATAAATTTTTATATCAAAAGTGTTATTTTTACCATTTTTATTTCATGCATAGAAGTATGCATAATGGATAAATTTTTATATCAAAAGTGTTATTTTTACCATTTTTATTTCATGCATAGAAGTATGCATAGTGGATAAATTTTTATATCAAAAGTGTTATTTTTATCATTTTTAATTTTCATGCATAAAGGAAAAATTTTTATATCAAAAGTGTTACTTTTATCATTTTTAATTTTCATGCATAGAAGTATGCATAAAGGAAACATTTTTATATCAAAAGTGTTACTTTTATCATTTTTAATTTTCATGCATAGAAGTATGCATAAAGGAAAAAATTTTATATCAAAAGTGTTACTTTTATCATTTTTAATTTTCATGCATAGAAGTATGCATAAAAGGAAATTTTTATATCAAAAGTGTTACTTTTATCATTTTTAATTTTCATGCATAGAAGTATGCATAAAAGAAAATTTTTATATCAAAAGTGTTACTTTTATCATTTTTAATTTTCATGCATAAAAGAAAATTTTTATATCAAAAGTGTTACTTTTATCATTTTTAATTTTCATGCATAGAAGTATGCATAAAGGAAAATTTTTTATATCAAAAGTGTTACTTTTATCATTTTTAATTTTCATGCATAGAAGTATGCATAAAGGAAAAATTTTTATATCAAAAGTGTTACTTTTATCATATTGGATTTCATGCATATAGGTATGCATAAAAGATATTCTTTTTATACTAAAAGTGTGATTTTCCTCATAAATGGATTTTATGCTTAACTTAGATGCATAAGAGAAATTCTTTTATTCTAAAAGTGTAATTCCCTACCAAATTGAAATTATGCATAAGAAGATGCATAAAAGATTGATTTTAATTTCGAAAGTGTTAGTCTCCTTAAATGGAATTTATGTATAAATAAATGTGTAGAGAAATCTTATATCAAATATAAGAATTCTCTTTTAAAAAAAAGATATGAAATGTGATAAGATGTGATAAGAGGTGTATGAGATGTGATAAGAATTGATAAGATGCGTATGGAAAGTGACAGGATGTGATAAGAGGTGTATAAGATGTGATAAGAATTGATAAGATGCGTATGAAAAGTGATAGGATGTGATAAGAGGTGTATGAGATGTGATAAGAATTGATAAGATGCGTATGGAAAGTGATAGGATGTGATAAGAGGTGTATAAGATGTAAAAAGATGTGATAAGATGTGTATGAGATGTGATAAGATTTGATAAGATGCGTATAGAAAGTGATAGGATGTGATAAGAGGTGTATGAGATGTAAAAAGATGTGATAAGATGTGTATGAGATGTGATAGAATGTGTTAAGATGAGTTAGGATGTGTTAAGATGTATATGGGATGTGTTAGGACGAGAATGGATGTAATATGGTTGTATGAATGTGATGTGGATGTATACATGTAGATGTATATGTATAAATGTGAATGTTGATGTGGATGTGGATGTATGGATGTAGATACGGATGTGTATGTATACATGTAGATGTATATGTATGAATGTGAATGTGGATGTGGATGTGGATGTATGGATGTAGATACGGATGTGTATGTATGTATGTGGATGTGTATGTATGAATGAGGATGTGAAAATGGATGTATACATGTAGATGTATATGTATGAATGTGAATGTGGATGTGGATGTGGATGTATAGATGTAGATACAGATGTGGATGTATGTATGTGAATGTGGATGTATGAATGAGGATGTGAAAATGGATGTATGCATGTGAATGTGGATGTATGAATATGAATGTGGATGTGTGGATGTGGAAATGGAGGTATGGATGTATGAATGTGGATGTGGATGTATGCATGTAGATGCGTATGTATGAATGTGAAATTGGATGTATGATGTGGACGTACGAACATGGATATGTATGTAGAATAATGAATATGAAGGTGTATGTGAGATAATGTGTAGTCTATATGAGTGAATGGATGAGAACGAGTACACATTGAATGGAATGTGGAATAAGTAATGTGGTCCGAGAGTGGATAATATGGAAAGACAAGAGTTCGTTATAGAAACTGTATTTGTGACTGTTTGTAAATGACTGTTTTATGTCAAGAATGCTGGAGAAGCATTTTGACCGTCTTGAGGATTAAGGTCATGAAGACTGAACTGATAAAGTTGCAACTGCTGACGGAGAGTCAATGTAGGACGTCTCGCGTAGCAAGGTCGATCGAGGTCTTGACCAGCCTCGGCTCGATTTAAATGGTGAGCTTCCAGTACGGTGGATGAGGGACCAAGGAAGCGGCCTATGAGTGAAGCGCTAGGTCACCTGCAAAGGATCCTAGAGGGTGCTGACCATACGGTGCTCGGGCTCTGGGTCGCCGAAGATACCCACACGTGCATCGTGGAAGATATTGGAATAAGGAGTAAGAGTTGTTTTCTGAAACCGGGCATGGATCTGGTTGATTGACCTTGCTGGTCCTCAACAGATGAGTCCATGGCTCTTTTATATGGATCTGTGGGTTGATCTTGCTGATCTTCCACGGAGACTCCATTCTATTATATGAATATATTGCCGGTTACTATGAGCTAGGAACCATGGAAAAGGCCCCTGAGAGAACAGGTGGTGAGCGTTTTGGTTGCCAATGATGCCATAAGTATACCGATGAAAGAATGACTGGAAATAAGGATTCAACCAGAGACTTTGAGGATTGTCATCAGTGACATAATGGTTTTATTAAAGGATTGTTTTAAAGCTAGTTGATGCTAAGAAAAAGGCAATTTCATATTGGGTGTGTAAGTGGTATGACTAGTTTTATGTTTGCATGAACTTCCGGCTAGGGGGCCTTGGAACTCTTTTCCTTGGTACCCGGGACAAAACCTAACCAAATTCCAAATTGGATCCCATCACTACAGTGGTTGGGCGGTTGGCTAACCCATGGGATCGGATGGGGTTAGGTTGGACTGATGGATCCGTAAATCGAGATTTAATTTCTATTATTACGATAGATGAAGTAAATCCCGGATAGAAATTATTCTATGGATAGGAATCAACGGCTGTGCCTCTTGATGGGGAAAAAAGCGTTGATCCCAATGATCCAAGTGCAAGTTCTTCCATGATTTGACCAAGTACCGTTAAAGGTGCAGTCAGATCAGTTTGATCAGTAATGATCTTGACTACGTTAGAGTAAAGAGTTATCCTGGTGGCATCGCCCGTGCTTTCCGGGTAAGGGAAGTTTTTTCGGTTTCGGTTTTGGAAAAACCGATGGATTAGTCTCTTGTCCGGATATCCGTGGACGAGGCCCCGAGTGTGGGTCCCTGCCCCGCGCATGAAGTGCTACTTCCGCTGCTAGTACCCCGAATCTGTTGCACGGTGGGAACAGGGATCTCACAAAATTAAGCTAAAAATTAAGCAAAAGGTATTCTTTTCAAAAATAAAAAAGAGAGCTATTCTACACCAAATCACCATCAAATCCACATCTTTTTTATGGGAAACCATTAATAAAGATAATGGGCAATGGGTAGTGCGTAGATTATTTAATCACTTTTTTACTCATTAAGGCTAATGATAATTCAATGAGTAGATGCTCATGAGTTGTCAAATTGTCCATTTTGGGGGTCATTTATGAAGGGTGTAAGGGGTGTCAGAAAAAGGTAAACTTTTTTTATTCTCACTTACCCTTTTAGGAAAATGCCAATATCTCCTTAACTTTTCATTCAAAATTTTTTTTCCCAAAAAGATAAATTCGTATTTATCATTAGACTACAAAAAAAAAACATAAAATGCTTTAGATCGTGAACCATTTTTGCAACTTCACGGCCTAAGGGTTCACGCCCTAAGGGCCCAGGCAAAAAATTAAATTAAATTTAATTTTTTCATGAAGTCCAGTTCATGACATGAATCAATAAGGGTTCACATTGTGAGACCCTTCATTCACGTGACCCAAAAAATTGAATTTAATTTTTTCGTGAAGTCCGGCTCACGGCATGAACCGATAAGGGTTTATAGCGTGAGATCCTTCATTCATGTGACCAAAAAGAAAAAACTGAATTTAATTTTTCTGTGAAGTCCAGTTCACGACATGAACCGATAAGGGTTTACGGCTTGAGACCCGTCGTTCATGCGATTAAAAAAATGAGTTTAATTTTTATGTGAAGTTTGATTCACGCCGTGAACCGAGACCCTTCATTCATAGCGGTTCATTCACAGCGGCGGCGATTAATTTTTTTTTCAAAATTTATAAAATCCGCAAAGTCTCCGCTTCACAGTGTGAAAAGGGGTCCATCAGAAAAAAAAATGATTCACATCATAAACCATTTCTGTAACTTAATGACTTAAGGGTTCACGCCCTAGGAGCCCGCACCAAAAAAAAGAAAAAAATGAATTTGATTTTTCGTGAAGTCTGGTTCACAGCGTGAACCAATAAGGTTCACAGCATGAGACCTTTCGTTCACAACGCAACCAAAAAATTAAAAAAACTTATCAAATCCGCGCATCACAGTGTGAAAAGGGGGTCCGTCGATATAATAATAATAATAATAATAAATCAAAAATCAAAATTTATAAAATCTATGAATTCCACTTCATGTCGTGAAAAGGGGTCCGTCGATAAAAAAAGAATAAAAATTTATAAAATATGTGAAGTTCTCTTCATGGCTTAAAAAAGGGGTCCTCAATTTTCTTGTCTTTTCACTTAATTTTAGCCTCAAGGATTAAGTGACTATGAAGTTTCCTTTCCCCGAATTCAATTACCTGTTCAGGTTCGTGATTGAAGTAAGGTGAGAGGAGGGACGAGTACCCATAGTGCAACGCAGCGATGTGATAACGCTTGCGGGAGGTGCAATGGAATTGCTTCTCAAGGAGTTGTAGAGCTTGGAGACCTCAAGGGCTACAAGCTCGGTCATCGGCGGAAAGATCCTCATGATAGTTGTGGCTCACCAGGTAATCTCTTTTTTGATGTGTTTCAAGGAGGGTTAGGGTGTGGCTCAAAATAAGAGGATGAAGAACCCTCCTGTTGGGGAGATGACTCGAGAGACCTAGTTTTTCTTTTCCCAAAGAAAAATCAATACGCTTTCCCCTCGCTACTACTACATCTAGTAGGCCCCGAGACTCCCTACTACATCGTCATGGTGAATATGGACATGAGGGAGCAGGGTGGGTCTAGTTAATGTTAGTGGTGTAGGTTCATCACACGACCATAGTGTGATGGGCCTACACCACTCGGGCATGTGCCTATCAAAGGAGTGGAATGTCCCCATGGAGATGACTCGCCATATGGGGTAGATTGCCAATATGGAGATGCCAATATGGAGACGATTGGCCCGATAGTTTAGTGGCATGCATATAAGATTAATCGAATTGATGTACAAAATGCATAAAGGATAAACTCTGTGTATGTGGAAAGGTTTTGTCAAACCATGCGTGTGTCTGGGAGAAGTGAGTACATGTCTGATGCCCATATTGTTGGTTGATGATATAAAGTAAATTTGCGACATCTAGGTCCTGCGATGGGTCGATCGACATTACCTATACATATAACCCAACCTAAATACATGCATAAGAGTTAATTTATCAAAGCATAAAAAAAACATAAATAGCTATTCAATCATAAAGGCTTTATGTAAGAAGCTTATGCATAGAGTCTTATGCATAAAACTCTATTCATAGAGCCTATGCAAACAGCCTTATGCATAAAGCTCTATGAATAGAGTCTATGCATAGAGCCCTATGCATAAAGCATGAGCATAGAGGTTACACATAGAGCCTTATGCATAAATCTCTATACATAGAGAGTGTACGCATAGAGCCTTATGCATAAAGCTCTATACATATGGCCTATGTATAGAGCCTTATGCATAGGCCCTATGCATAAAGCATGGGCATTTGGCCTACGCATAAAGCTCTATACATAGATCCTACACATAGATTCTATTCATAAATCATGGGAATAGATCCTTATGCGCATAAAGCTCTACGCATATAGAATACGTATAGAGCCTTATGCATAAATCTCTATGCATAGAGCCTACAAAAAGAGCTCTACACATAGAGCTATGTATAGAATCTATGCATAGAGCTATGCATAGAGGTAAACCTAAGATAAACCTAAACCCAGCACCCAAGGGTGCTATAAAGGTAGAACTTGCATAAGCAATTAAAAGAAAAAGGGAGCGTACCTCTTTTTTGTGAAGACAAAGGAGAGAATTAGAAAGATTAAACAAAGTAATTGGACAATTAAACATAAGCTTTATGCAAGCATATGCATAGAGCTTGCAATAAGATGCATAAGCTTTATGCATATATCTTGCAAGCATATGCAAGATTTATGCATATATCTTGCAAGCGTATGCAAGATTTATGCATAAGCTTGCCTATGCATAAATCTCTTTACATAAAGCCTATACATAGAGCTTGGAAGCAGGCCATGCATAAAGCTTGAAAGCTGATGCCTATAGCTTTATGCATAAATCTTGCAAGCCTATGCATAGAGCTTGCAAGAATGCTATGCATAAATCTTGCAAGAATATACATAAAGCTCTATGCATAATCTTGTAATCCTATGCATAATCTTGTAATCCTATGCATAAATATCTATGTAGGTAAATCCTATACATAGAGATTTCAAGAAGGCTATGCATAAATCTTGCAATCCTATGCACAAAGCTCCATACAAAGAGATTTCAAGAAGGCTATGCATAAATCTTGCAATCCTATGCACAAATCTCCATACAAAGAGCTTGCAGCCAATGCATAAGCTTCCAAGCCTATGCATAGAGCTTGCAAGAAGGCTATGCATAAAGCTTGAAAGTCTCTACATAAAACTATGGCATAAATATCTATACATACAGCTTGCAAGGGTATATCTTTTTGGCAAGCATTTTTTAGTGCGCTTTTTGGTGTTTAGGCGAATAGCTTCTCTCTCTACTATTCTCTCCCCCTACTATCTCGCACATTGTGACTCATGTGCGACAATAAAGGAGAGGAGTAGATGCATACAAGAGCATTATACACATTGCAACTCATTTACAACTATCAATGCAACTATATTGTAACTTGTTTACAAAGTCACCATATTATGATCTTAAACTTCCATTATATTCCCTAGTAAACTTACAGGGCCACAACATTACATGACAAACATCTATGATATGACACGATCATTTGTACTTCTTTACAAAGACACCATTTGAAAGCATTTTGGGCCTCAACTATCATCTTGGCCTTTTCCATCTACCCTAACTTGTAAATTCATGAAGGTGGTGACTTCAACTCTAAGAGGATCCTCCTTTGCCTCTTCAATGATGTCAAAAGCTCTCCATATCCCAATGGATGAAGGTTCTTTCAGACGTGTTGGCATGTTTTGAGCTTCTTATAGAACTCATATATTTCAGACGTTGTTGTACATGCTTCCAAACGACATCTGATCTGGGTACCTTTTCTTCGAGTTACATGAAAGATTGAAGAGATTTACTTAAGATGGTTGCAAATGTAGTATTATTAGAGGGATTAATAAATGAAGCCATAACCAAGGAGTTCACGGACTCTATTGAAATATGAAGATATAAGGGGAGAATGCTATGGGATGTGTCTATAAGAAGAGTATTGGAACATGGTAATCTCTATTGTTTTTATAACTTTAAAAAGGAATAAAAATTTACTTTTTGAGCACTAGAACTTTTATGTTAAGCATAAGAAAAGCTACTTTAAGCACAATTGTTATTATTTTAATGTCTCAATCAAACACTCTTTCTCTCTCTCTCTCTCTCTCTCTCTCTCTCTCTCTCTCTCTCTCGTGTTGTGATCTCACACCAATTACTATATTTCTCTCAAAAAATAATACCATGGAAGAAGAAGAAAAAAAGCCATTGTCATAATATGAATGAACAATAATAATGTCTAAAACCAAAATATTTTGGCCATTACAAGCTACTAAAATACATTAGTACAGACGCTGCACTCCCCGGTGCAAGAAGGAAGGTGGTATAGGGTAGGGATCTCTACAAAAAGGTGCAAGTGTGGGTGGAAAAAGTGCCCTTACAAGATCAGACCATGGTGCCCATCATGAAATTACAAATTCAAGAAAAATTGGTTACCCAAATCATCATACACAGCAGCAAGAATTGTAGGTTCATACCTACGGGGGATACCTATGGGGGATGTATGTCGCATGACATGTTGATATTGGGGCTCCATTGGAACACCAGGTGGCCATGAAAAAGCACTAGACTATGTTGGACTCATGGTGGGTACTGGGGGAGGATTGGAGGCTATGGTGCACCCACGTCCATCTGCTGCTCTCCTTGAGCAATCCCACTGGCCTCACCCCTAAAAAATTGGTTGCCCAAATCATCGTGCACAATGGCAAGTGGTCATAGACATGAACTAAGGCACACCGCGTCGCTCTCCATGCTGATGCAATGTCATTACAGTGTCCTACATGCTCTAGCCATGGTCCGAGTACCAGCAAAGAAATCTAGGACTGCATCCCCGTGATCAGTGAACATCTCTAGTAAACACCTGCCATACTACAAGCTCACAATTACCATATGTACAAATGGATAACAATGTATACAATGATTATGTAATGATTTCACTACTCAAGCCTTGCTACACTGAACAGTACGAAAGCCTTGCTAGACTGAACAGTACATCGGATGGGATTCCTATCTGTATCTAACTGGTATGGGGAGGTTTCCTCAGACGCTTTCATCTCTAAGAAGATATCCTCACTCACCTCAAAACCTACACAATGTGCAACTACCTCACCTCCCCACCTCTTATACTTTAGACGACTGGACATACTCTCACTAGGGTGCATGAAGATAGCGATGACCAATGCAAAGACCTACTTGCACACACTAGTAAGTACATTAGGGAGGGAAATCATTGAGCTTCACTTTGATTAAAACCATGAATCTTGCACTTACCTCTTCTTGGCCATCTTCTGACATGACATAGATATCACAGGACGTGCAAGAACAAAGTCCTTCGCAATGTGAAGTTCTAAGTTCCTACCTCCCGCACAACTATCCCTAGGTGCTTCACACATATAGTGAACACCATAGTGCGATCCGCCTATAGGAACTCTGCAGCAAGCACAAAAGCTGACTGCACAAGTACCTCTCTAAAAACATTCCATCAAGGAACCACTAAATCTCCCTTATCAAGAAACATATCTGTAGGAAAATCAACCCACACCAAACACTATATTCATGAGTTTGGGAATTTCCCAACTCCCATTTTTTAGATACTAAAAAGGTGGGATCTGGATAACATGCCTATAAGTTTCTCAAAACCATATCATGTGACCTAATGTTGGAAAGCACTTGGAAAATGGAATCTAGTGAGCTATAGAGCGCTAAATTTGGAGTAATGGTGTTCAAGTTATGATTAATCCAAAGATTTGACCACGTGTCCCAAACTACTAGGAAATTCCCATATTCCCCAATATGGTGTTACCAAGCGAATGCCTCCAAGGCATCCATGCTTCCCCACCTCATCAGAGATCTATGAATCGTTGCAATACTACAAGATTCCTAGAACAATAAAGCATGTAAGTGGATTGCAAACACTATAATGATGATGAATGAAGAGAGTCACTTGCACGCATGAGAGATCGTACTTGTGTTTTTGCTTTCCCAAAAGCACAAGATGGAGGTGATAATGTTAAAACTCAAAACTAAGTGCAAGGGGTCTACCACAATGGGATGTTAGTCTTCATTTACACAACACCAAATACATGTTATGAGCGTTGATGAATAAATGATCTAATGAATGTTCAAACATGTTAAGATTACTTACTAGATCCCAAGGGATCCGCCTTGTCATCTCTTAAACTCTCCAACCTCTTCTCTTGGTTCCAACCTCTTCTCTTGGTTCTAACCATGCGAAGGGGTCACCTGCTCTTTGCTCTCTACATGGGATTGCCGCTCATCTTCATGCTCATCATCCTTGGAATGGATGTCCTTAGATTACTCATCTAAGTCATCCTCTTCCCACTCTGGCCTGTGACCTTTTTTGGGATGATGGAGGCATGGATTTCTTACCCTTTTTCTCAATTCTTGCTCGGTGGTGGCAAGCTTCTTGCCCTTTCTGGTCACTGCATTCAACCAATACAAAAACATGCTTCATACTTTGTACAAATTAAATATTGTACACAAGGAAACGTACTCTAAAACTACTCTACCTCCTCTGGAGGAAACTCCCCCTTTGGGTAGTCTAATGACAATGGATCCTTTATTGTAAACAAGCATTAGGTTTCTAATGACTTTTAAAAAAATGTAATGCATCAAGAGAGCTGAAGATCTTACTCTTCATTTGAAACATGTGCTCAAGCAATCTCTGCTAGCTTCAAAGTAGTGAATTTTCAAGCCTTTTCACCCCAGCCTTGGTACGAGATCACTTTAAAAAAAACTCTTTCCCATAATTGGGGTCGGCAATTTGTGCTAGCTCATGTCCCCTTTTAGTAAAAATTCCCTCCATCTTCTTTAGGGCAACCCTATAGTTCTTGTTAAAAATTTCTACATTCATCATGTATTCTCTACTCCCTCGCTCAGGCAAGCCATTGATTGTGGCATAGAACATGGCATCAAAGTCTGACTCCAATGCGTTTATATTTATTTAAGAAATATACTTCGAAACCAAAATATTAAGAAACATAATTCGAAATCAAAACATACTACAATGCACACACCTTGAAAACTAATTGTGACAAGAGTGCCATGGGAATCTTCAACCGATTGGATTTGTTAGGTCCGCAATGAGTAAGAGGTTTCTAGGCCCATGCACAATCAACATCACTAAAATTTGACAACAATGATTGTGGATCGGTAAGACCCACACTCCGCATCATGAATATATCATGTGCCATTGTGTTCAGCACATGAGTGGTAGTGACCCTGAAATATTTGCATGCATTTTAAACAAGGCAAAAGATGACACACACAATGTTTGTTCATTTCAATAAACAAAAAAACATTGTATAATTCACTTGTTGATCATGCACAATACCAAAACAAACTCTGCCTCCTCTTCCTCAAGGAATCAAACCACTCTGCATTTCACTTGGGAATTCTCTCTTTTTTGACTCAATTGGTATTCACCCATTCTTGATTGATAAGCTTTGAGTTGATGGTTATCATCCCAAACAATAAACATCTTTCCAACCATGTTTTGACATCCTTTGGTCTCCTCTAATATCGTGTCAAATTCACCTGACAATGATGGGTTGTGGTGGCCGGCTGCACTTCGACGGTCAAATAGAATGGGTGCTTTCCCTAGGAATCCCTCTAATACAATGAATGCCACCATTGTCAATTGGTATTTGCTCTCCTCAATGATTATGATTAAGCCCTCGATAGAATCCTCATTTATGCATATTGCTGGGTTTGCAAGGAGGCGACAAAGTGGCACTCTAGGAAGGCGATTTTTGTTGTCTACAAGTGGTTCTCCACCCAATTTGTATAGATGTGTCAATCAACCACTTGACTGAAACTCTTTTTCATAGACTCCCTTCTTCTACAATCGTGGCACTACTACTAGCCACATGATTGTCGGCAGGCGTTGAAGAACAAGCTTCCATAGTCAATTGCAATTTTGAGGTGTTTGTTACATGGCCACTTGTGATATGCCCACATCTTGCAAGAGAGCGATCTCATCTGTTGGCGATCCGGTTAACCCCTTTGATTGTGTTTGCAAACGCATCAGTGGAGTCATTTTATCTTGAATATGCATCCATATTTAGGAATAGTTCTTAAATATGATGTAACTATTTTAAATTAGTCTTTAATTATCATTAATTTTTTATTCCAATTACATATGATGCACTATCTTGAATATGCATCCATATTTAGGAATAGTTCTTAAATATGATGTAACTATTTTAAATTAGTCTTTAATTATCATTAATTTTTTATTCCAATTACATATGATGCACTATCTCTAAAATTTTAGAAATTATTATGCAATTTATATTAATCAAAACAAGTTTACCTATTTGGATGTTTGAGAACTCTTCGGTATTGAGGGCCTTGAAACCATTGAGATTTCTTCAGGGCGTTGAAAGAGAGGGTGCAAGTTTGATGAGAGGGATTGAGAAAGAGAGAGAGAGGGTGAGTGTTGAGAGGGCTTGAGAGAGGGCGAGTTTCAACTTGAGAGAGAGAGAGAGGGCAAGTGTTGAGAGAGAGAGAGAGGGTGTATTAAGAGAGAGAGGGTGAGTGTTGAGAGAGAGAGACAGAGAGAGACAGAGAGACAGAGAGAGAGAGAGAGAGAGAGAGAGAGAGGGAAAGTGTTGAGAGAGAGAGGGGTTGAGAGAGAGAGAGAGAGAGAAGGCGAGTGTTGAGGGCTCTTTGTGAGCCCTCAACCTTGGCTGTGCAATGGCTTTAAAAGCTATTGCACAGCCACATCCACGTGGCCATGCACATGGCAAAGGCCACTCGGCTTGATGCATGTAATGCTTGAGTGTGGGCATTACACCATGCGGTGTGGCCACGTGGACTATTTAGTCCATGTGGCTAACTATGAGTCCACGTGTGATACCCTCCCTTAGGCATTCCACGTGGGGCGCCACATTCAGCCACCTGTGTCACCAATGGGTGACACACGTGGCATCAACTAACTAGTGCCATTTGGACTGTGACACTACACACAGTCCACATGGGCACCACGTGTAGTGTGAAGTGCACATAGGGGCACATGCACTACGCACTACACGTGGCAGCCATGTGTAATGCCTATCTTGGGCATTACATGTGGTAGCCATGCATGGTTTGGCTGCATGGCATGCATGCCACCGGCCACTTGCCATTGCACCACATGCACTATGTGCACTACACATGGCAGTCATGTGTAATGCCCGTCTTCGGAATTACACGTGGTAGCCATGCATGGCATGCATGCCACCGGCCAATCGTCATTGGTCTGTGGCATACAAGGGTCCTGTGGTATGGCTTGCATGCCACAGGCTGTGTGTTGGAGGAGGGCCCAAGCACCCCTCCCAAGCACCCTCTCTCCCAAGAGTTCCCTCTCCAAGCGCCACCTCTACTATCACTACAATCATCACGGGCTGAAATTCTCTTTATTCTCCATCAGTGTCGTGCAGATGCCACAGGCTGTGTTGGAGGAGGGCCCAAGCACCGTCTCTCCCAAGAGTTCCCTCTCCAAGCGCCACCTCTACTATCACTACAATCAAGGCTGAAATTCTCTTTATTCTCCATGAGCGTCGTGCAGATGCCACTTCTCTTACATCAACATGTTTTTGTGTTTTTTTTATGCGTCATAACCACGTCATCATCAGAGGAGCTTACCATGGAGTGTATCATCTTGCAAAGGATACATGGTGCTTGATGAGAAGTACAACAATGGCTCAAACAATCGAGACTTGTACCAAGCTAGAGAGAATTCAGGGAGTTTATTATTGGAATTGAAGCAAATAATCAAAGCAAAGGAGAATGACTTGGGAATGGTAGATATGTTCGAGCTCATAATATCGTGCAATTGCTTACGATGAGAACAAGAAATTAATAATAAAAATACAACCCAACCAATGGTTTCACGTCGTCGTAGAGCCTAATGAGTGTGTTTCCTAAGTATTGAGCATAGTAATAATGCTGGCATTACTTCATAATGCCAACTTCTTTGATGTAGTAATAATGCTAGCACTACTTCATAATGCCAACTTCTTTCATGTAGTAATAATGTTGGCAGCACTACTTCATAATGCCAACTTCTTTGATGTAGTAATAATGTTGACAATACTTCATAGTGCCAACTTCTATGATGTAGTAATAATGTTGACAATACTTCATAGTGCCAACTTCTTTAATGTATTTGTCAAGTTTTTTATAACTTAATGATGGTTATGTTTTTTGATGTTCATCTTGTAAACCATGATGGAGGAGAGAGAGGAGAGAGATAATCTCCTGTTAATTTTTAGAAAAAATAAATATATATAATATATTTTTAGAATTTTATATTTTTTTAATTCAAAAAATATAATTACATTATAATGGTCAAATAAAAAAAGGCCAACTTTTTTAAGGGTGTTAATCACCATTCAATACTTGTGTACTCCCTACCTATTATTGCATGCCATTCTTTTTTTTTCTTGTGTACTTCATTTTTGCTCCTCTTTACAATGACTTGTACAATCACATTCCCATCTTCTAAGAAAGATCTGAGTTTCAACAATGGATGGGTTGTGGTGAGTGCAAAGTTTTTACATGAGCAAGAAGCTCCCCACTCATTTTATGAATTTCAAGCCATAGGAAGTATTGCGACCCAAGAGTTGAACATCCCTCTTGAGGCAACCTCTAATCATAAAGGGGAGGAAGTCTACATACTATAGGACACTCTATCATCCAATTACTTGGCAATAGTTGATTCTTCATTTAACTCAAACCCACAACCAATAGGCATCTTAGACAGCACACCCAAAGGTCTTCCAACTTAAAAGAATATGATAGATTTATGCATCCCCTTTCAAGATACCAATAAAACCGATGCATTGAGATCATCCCATGTTGCAAGAGGACACGGAAAGAGCATTTTAGAATACTTTTTCAGAATGAAGAAGGGAAACATATTAATAAAGATTTTATTAAATGTCAAAGAGGTTATCAAGGCCGTGGATATTCCTAGATAATATAATGGTAATATTGCATTTGAGTTCCCATCGACCATGGAAAGACGCTCAGAAATGGACTCCATGGAGCATAAGTATCATCCCCACTGGTGGTCAAAGCCGTAAAACTCTAACATTGCCTTCCCTGGAGTATGTCGGTGAAGCCATTGCTTAGGTATTTTGAAGTGTGTTAATGGACTTTGCCCGCATTTATAAACATTAACACCCATCAACATAATGTACGTGCAGGAACATCAAAGGCACTAACTGATAGGTCAAGGAAAATGGTGTCCAGGGTGTTAGGGGTGGATCGCAATGCTAGGGAAATGAAGGTACAAATGTGTGTGGCAAAAGAAATCATAATGGCAACACTAGTGCAAGAAGGTGGTTCCTCACAATTCATTGCAGAACAAGAGTTCATCAACATTATAATTGAGATGGAACCACTAGTGGAAGATAGTTAGTAGGCTAATCTAGTTGGGAAATTAGGTTTGTGTAAAAGAGTTGTTAAAATGTTGAGAAGTAAATTGACAATTTATTTTTAAGGTTTCAAATGTCAGTCACACACTAAAGCCTAGCAAGGGCCTTAAAAGGATATATTTTGCTTGGATGCACTTCTAAAGCTGAAGCAAGAGTGCACTTATGACTTCTTCCATGGAAGCAGGTTCCTAGGTCAATGGTGCTTAGGTGAGAAGGGCTATGTTTTCAAGATGTCCACCATCGGACCGGCTTCATGGTTGGATTTGGTGATGAATCAAATGCAATGAACCAGCTTTGGTGACCTGCGAGACGACTTGCGTGGATACAATTTGACCACACTCGACGAACATCAGATTGGGTGACCATGTCTTGTCATGTATATGATCCAACGTAGTAAATTACCAATGTAGAGTATTTAAGTAGTTAGAGCTAGCTAATTGTAAAACCTCTTAAATGACTATCGTTTTCATGCAGCATACATGATCTTCTCACCATTGCGACATGTGAAATAAAAGAGGAGGATATGGAGGCCCAATGTCTATTCTGGGAATGCATTAATGAAGTGATGGCCAACCATGGTTGTTAGAGGGAAGATTTCTATGGTTTCATGCCAGACGAGGGTTAGGCTTACTCGAATACAGTTTGACATGTGTTTAATGGTGGAAAAAACATCTTGTCAGATAGGGAAAGGTCTTGCCTATTTCATTGGGAGAAGAGAATGGTTGCCCACACAACAAAGTATGTTTGTGTTACGTCTCAAGGAGCACAAAGCAATGTGTGAAAAGTAGCGCATGGCTCCCAATATTGATTTACCTCTCTCTAGAAATTTTTATCTCACTAGGAAAAGTAAGGAAAAATAATATTTTCTTGTATTCAGAAACATAGAATGATTACAAGGGATTGAAGTAGAGGCTTAATCAATATTCAGCCTGAGGATGAATCTTACATCCTCTCCCACTTGAAAAATGCGAGATGTCCTCATCTTGCAAAGTGGGGGTAATCATTGATGAAAAACAGGTAGAGGGAGAGGAGACACACACACAGGAGCAAACCCTAATGTATATTGCAAACCCTAACCATAGAGGTAAGCCATCTCCCTTCTCACACAATGCATAAAGCCATAATCCATAATACACAACACACACTATGTGTTGTGTCCACACACAACTAACCCTAGCTAATGTCCACACACTATGACTAGTTGGACGTGGTCATATATGTCTCACACATGCTACTACCTAACATGCCAACACATGGTGCAGCTGGCACACGCTAACATCGAGCTTGAATCTCAACAGCCCCTCTCAAGCTCATGATGTATTGCCATAGATGAAGACATAGATGAGCTTGGGCTATCAAAGCTCTCAACACTCCCCCTCAAGCTCATCCCATGTACTCCCAACATAGTACGGAAGTACTCAAACTTCTCCCTGCTATAAGTGGCTTTGTAAAGATGTCGGCAAAGTGGACCTCTATGTGTTTTGGTCCGCACATGAAAAATTGGATTCTTGGCCAACTGTATGTTGCTCATGTTGTCACAATGAATGACAACCTTGCCATCAATAGGCTCAACCAAATCAGCCAAGAGATTCTTTAACCATACTCCTTCACATGTAGCAATGGTTGCACCCCTGTATTCAACCTTCTCTGTACTAGATAAAGCAACAATAGGTTTCTTCTTGCTACTCCAACTCACCACAGCACTTCCAAATGCAAAGGCATAACCACTAGTAGACCTCTTGTCATACGAGCTACCTGCCCAATTTGCATCTGTGTAGCCATGTATATCCAGGCCTTTACCATGCTCATAAAGAAGACCATAATGTGCAGTGGTCTTTACATATCGCATAATGTGTCTCACTGCATCTAAATGAGGTTTTCTAGGGCTTTGCATAAATTGGCTTACTAGCCGCCCCACAGCATAACTGAGATCCGGGCATGTGATAGTCATGTAAATAAGGCTTCCATCTATACATAGATGGATCATCAAACTCTTCACCAAAATCAGCCCGCAACTTCACATTCTGCTTCAAAGGTGTACTCATTGGCTTACACCCTGTCATCCCATATTTTGCCAACATATCCAATGCATATTGGCGTTACACTAACCACGTATACCTGCATGGTCTTTGATCACTTCAATCCCAAGAAAATATCTCAATTCACCTAAGTCTTTCATGTCGAACTACCCACTCAATGCCTTCTTGACATGCATAACATCTGTAGCATGATCTCCTGTGACAATCAAGTCATCCACATAGATGACAAGTAAGACAATCCCATGATCTGTTTTCTTCACATAGAGTGAAGAATCTGCTGTAGAAACTTGAAATCCAATGGAGATAAGATATCGGCTCATCTTATCACTCCAAGCACGAGGTGCTTGCGTCAAACCATATAAATTTATAATGCTTTCTTTAATCTGCATACATGAGTGGGATATCTTGGGTGTACATATCCTTCTAGCTATGCCATACATGAGTGGGATATCTTGGGTGTACATATGCTTCTGGCTGTGCCATACATGAGTGGAATATCTTGGGTGTACATATCCTTCTTGCTATGCCATATAAACTTCTTCTTGTAGATCACCATTTAGAAATGCATTTTTCACATCCATTTGATGCATTTCCCATTGCAGCTGCAACCATAGCAATGACTACTCTCACTGTTCCTATCTTTGCAATTGGACTAAATGTTTCATCATAGTCCAAGCCTTGGGTTTATGCATAACCCTAAGCTACCAATCTCGCTTTATGTCGCTCAATGGAACCATCTAACTTGCATTTCACTTTGTAAACCCATTTGCAACCAGTGACATTTTTGTCTTGTGGTAATGCAACCAAATCCATGTTTCATTTTATGAACCAATGCGTCCATCTCAACATCCATTGACTTCTCCCATACATGCTTTCCAATAGCTTATGTATAGCATGTAGGTTCCACATGCTTCACACCAAAGAGGTCATATATGCATAATGCATAGCAAAATGACAATATGTCAACCTATCAACTAGGTACCTAACCCTTTGGGATCTCCGCAATGCATGCGGATCACTCTGAACACCTGTCACTCTAGCATGTGGAGGCACATATCTATCCTGCCTTGCACCAGGTGTGTGTAAAACTGGTATGCCAAGTTCTTTATCCAAACTCTCTGAACTTGACGACTCATAACCTGTAATGCCAATTCCTTCAACTTTCTTTTTCCCTTTATCCACAGCACTACAGTGCTCACACTCTCATGCCTCAAGCGTCCTGACCATGGACGTATAGTGCTACTCTCAGACTCTGCAGGCCCAGACATAGAAATAGAACTTGCTTGTGGGGCAAGTTCACAAGCACATCAGCATCAAGATAATCAATGACACCCTCATACTTTCCTTTGTACACTAGCAAGTTCATCAAACACCACATCTCGTGAGATAACCACTTGCCTAGTTTGTGGATTGTAACATTTATATGCCTTGAAATCCTGTGCATATCCAACAAACACACACTTTTTTTCCTTAGGATCCAACTTCCTCGTTCTCTCGTCAGGCACATGTACATAAGCTATGCAACCAAACACTTTGAGGTGTCCAATGTCTGGCCTAAAACCTGTAAGCCGCATCTCTGGCGTACTTCCATGTATGGCTGTTATGGGTGTCTTATTAAGTATATACACCACGGTAGCACACGCTTCTGCCCAATAATAATCTGGCATGCTCTTTTCATTGAGCATCGCCCTGGCCACATCACAAATGACTCTATTTTGGTGAGGCGT
Source organism: Cibotium barometz (assembly GCF_041138505.1). Classification (NCBI taxonomy): domain Eukaryota; kingdom Viridiplantae; phylum Streptophyta; class Polypodiopsida; order Cyatheales; family Cibotiaceae; genus Cibotium; species Cibotium barometz. The sequence goes on from NC_141086.1 coordinate 25,147,034, forward strand.
ATACCTACAAGTTAACTGCCTTCTTATGCCATGCTTTCTCAAGAAATGCTCAAAAGCATGTGAGGTGTATTCACCACCTCCATCTGTCCTCAAACATTTTATCCAAGAGCCATATTGCTTCTCTGCAAAAGCATTGAAATCCATAAACTTTCCCAACACTTTACTTTTCTCTCTGAGAAAGTAAATCCAAGTCATTCTGCTGAAATCATCAATGAATGTCACATAATATAAGCTGCCTTTAATGGATGGGTTTTGTGCAGGACCCCATACATCGCTATGAACTATCTCAAGTGGCCTGCTACTCATGTTGCCTTCTCTAGGAAACGGCAAACTCGCCTGCTTTCCAAATTGACAGGCATCACAAACATGCATATTTCCATCATACTTGAATCTAGGAAGTCCACTAACAATGCCTCTTGCCTACATGTTCTTTAACCTTTGTATATTCACATGTCCAATCCTTCTATGCCACATGTCAATGTCCTGTACCACATTTCGGCTTTTAGAGAACATGGCTGATTTTAGCTCAGGAATCCTAAATAACCTGCCTTCTTTCTTGCCTTTGGCAATGACTCTACATCCATTTTTGAAATCCTCAATGAAGCAACCATGCTCATTGAAACAAACCTGTAAACCCTGTTCCACCATTTGACCAACTGAGGCCAAACTTTTTGTAATAAAAGGCACATACAAGACATCTGCCATAGACTTTGTTTCACCATTGTGCATAACCAATGGTACACTTCCAACATGTGTGACCTGTCTTACCATCCACGACCATTACCATGGCCACATGATGCAAATCTCCCCCTACCTCTAAATCCCCTTTGTGAATAGAAAGCCTAATTTTGCCATTATCATCATGGCTAGTAGATGCATCATGAAAAGAGTCAGTGAGTTTGATTTCCTCAAACAAGCAAGAGTGAAACCAACTCATCAAAGTCTGGTAAACCTGTACTCCGAACCAAGATGGATGTATCAAAAGACTTATACTCCTTGCTAAGACCATGCAAGGTAATGTCTACCAAATCATCATCATCAGGCATGGGGGCATTGATTGTTGCCAATGCATCTACATACTTCTTTATCTCTTGTACATAATCATGGATGCTCCTTCCTTTTCGTTTCACATTATGAATCTGTTGTCGCAATTGAGACTTGCGAGCACTAGTGTCTGTATCAAACAGCTTTACCAATGTATCCCATGCATCCTTGGGATTCTGAGCATCATGTATATGTATGAGTATAGCATCCGAGAGATACATATAGACAGATAATGCAAAACTTTGTATGCTCTTTCTGACCATTGCTTGTGAGCTATAACATGTTGCTATGTAGGTTGTCGAGGTAGTTCTGGCTTTGGCTCTGCACTTATAATAAGATTCCAAAAACCTTTTCCCTTCAGAAAGCTTTTGATCGTGTACTTCCATGCCTTGAAGTTCTTCCTATCCAGCTTTTCACCCATAATTTGTACTAGATTGTTTGACATATTTGCTCAATGCAAATGCACCTTCTTTCACACACGTCCAAATCTGTAAACGAGCCTTCCTCAGCTCAACAACACTTTAATAAGTATTCAAGATACTCCAAAAAACTCAACAAACTTCACTTTTGATGTAGAAAATCAAACTGATTGCATCCATACGCACTCCAAGGTACCCTCCTTTGGCACACTTTCCAAGGCTTGAAATTACAATGCAGTGGTTCAATCAAGTGTGGATAACTTGCATGGACACCTAAACAAGCTCAATGTTGCATATCAACACCAACCAAGGTGCGTACATACCAATTTTATCAAACCCCCTTCTCTATTTTGAGAAAATCTAGAAAACCCAGAAAAGACTAGTAGTAAAATGGCTCTAATTTCTTCAATGCTTGTCCAAATTGAGAGACCATGCATTCATTAGCTTAGCAATGATGTCCACTAACTCCATGTAAAAGGAATTAGACCAATTGTTTAAGATGAGAGAGTAATTAGTCGATTAATCACACTCTGTTTCACTAATCACAGTAGACAGCCTATTTAATCAGCTCATTTCCAGCTCCATAATTCATAATTGCTCAAACCAATCATATAGAAATCTCCTTGGGTTTGTGTATTACACAATTGCAAAGCAAAAATTAGGTTTAATCAACCACCAAGTGGAATTTGGCCTCCACTAATCAAAAATATGAGAAAAGTGCTCTGTTTTCTCTGTAAAATCTGCGTCGCCTACTATAGAGGGGATTTGGGATGATTGTTGTGGTAATTGAGAGCATGTATAGTTGCCTAACACTCCAAGGCATGTGTACAACCCATCAATTGTCTAATTTTTGCAAAAAACTAGCTCTAAGTTCATCCACCAAGTGACTCTTTTTCTCTGTTTTGTGAGAGCTTCAAAAACAGTAATTTTTCAATCACTCAAATGCATCATACTTGCTCCAAATTCACTATAGGGCTTGCACATGAGTTGCCAATACATTAATCCTTGTCACATACATGTTTCTTTGTCAGATTTGCATCCATTTTCACAATACATCACCGATTCCAAGCTCCAACAGAAAGCTTACAAAAAACCAAAATTTTCTTTTGCTTTGGGCAGCCCTAATTTGCCTTGTTTGTGCTTGAATCACCTGCTAGTCCTTACCCGATAGGCCAAGCTCTCAGATCTGATAGAAATCGGTGTGCTCCAAGCTTCAGAGCATCAATGGTGGCAAGCTTCACAGCTTCTTCTCCCTCTTCTCTCACTCACTCATAAACCCTAATAGAGAGCACCAAGCTCTGATACCATAATGAAAAATAGGTAGAGGGAGAGGAGACACACACACGAGCAAACCCTAACCATAGAGGGAAGCCATATCCCTTTTCACACAATGCATAAAGCCATAATCCATAATACACAACACACACTATGTGTTGTGTCCACATTATGTGTTGTGTCCACACACAGCTAACCCTAGCTAATGTCCACACACTATGACCAGTTGGACACGGTCATTTATGTCTCACACATGCTGCTACCTAACATGCCATCACATGGTGCAGCTGGCACACGCTGACATCGAGCTTGAATCTCAACAGTCATTTGCCAACTCTTCTTCTTTCTTCCAGGTGTGGCGTCTTCTAGAGGGAAGAACTTCCACTTTACTAAGAATTCTCTGAGGACTTTACTTCCTGAAAATCTTCTCCCGAACATCAAGGATTTCCTCAGGTTGGAGTACCACCTGGCCTTGAGTCAGAGACATCAATTGTTCATCATCATCAAGCATGTGACTCGGGCTAGGTACATATTTCTTAAGCAAAATGACATGGAATACATCATGTACCTTGAGATGGGGAGGCATAAGAAGTTTGTAGGCTAGATCGCCCACTTTCTTTATGACAGCATATGGCGCACAGTATCTGGGAGAGAGCTTCTTGTACTTCCCTAAGGATAAGGAACTTCTTTTTGGTCGTACTCGAATGAAGATCATATTTGACTCTTCAAAACTCTCTCTCTGACCTTTTTTTATCTACATAATGCTTTTTTCTATCTTGGGATAACTTTATATCCTTACGGATTGATTGCATTTGCTGGTTCATGTCATCAAGCATTTGTCTAGACATTTTGACTCTAAGCAATGGGTCAGACGAAGTCAACGGTGTAAGGCAATCTTGTCCATACAAAGCTTTGAAAGGACTCATCCCAATGCTCTAATGATAAGAAGCATTGTAAGCAAATTCGACTAGATGCAGATGACTTAACCACTTCTTGGGTTCCCTACCACAGCATGATTGAAGGATATCTTCTATTACCTGATTCACCCTTTCTGTCTGGCCATCTGTTTTAGGGTGATAGGCTATGATGAGATCCAAGAAAGTTCCTACTGCTTCAAAGAATGCAGTCCAGAATTTCGATGCGAATTTGGGATCTCTGTCACTTCCTATCCTCATGGGTAAACCATGCAATCTGAAGATCTCCTTAAGGAAAACTCTGGCAACATCCAATGCAGAGTATGTTTCTTTCACTGGAATCAGATGGGCAACTTTGGTTAGCCTGTCACTATCACAAAAATGGAGTTGTAACCTGATTGCACTTAAGGTAATCCAGTGACAAAGTCCATACTGATGCATTCCCACTTCATCAGTGGAATGTCTAGAGGCTTCAGTTTCCCTAGTATCTTGACTCTCTCTGCCTTGACTCTTTGGCACATCAAGCATTTTCGTACATGATCAAGTACATCCTTTTTGAGTCCTGGCCAGAAGAAGCTTTTCTTCACAGACATATAGGTTTTAATAAATCCTAGATGTCCAGCTATCAGGCTATCATGGGCTTCTCCCAGAATTCTTCCCTTTATTCCCTCATCATTAGGGATACATAGCCGATTATTATAATACATGCATCTTTCATCTAGTTTGTATCCAAGAACTCGACTAATTTCCTGAGGAGTCTTGCTTTCTAGCATCAAAAGGGTAGCAATAGGGGTAAAGAATTTGTCCTGCAAGATTTTCTCCTTTGCTTCATTGATCAATGGATTTGACACCACTGTTATTGCAAGCAAGGAGGCTTTTCTGTTGAGCGCATTTGCAAGCACATTTTCTTTCCCCGGTCGATACTTTATTTCAAAATCAAATTCCTACAAGGTTTGCATCCATCTCGTTTGACGCATGTCGAGATCCCTTTGGGTGAAGATCTTCTTCAGACTTTGATGATCCCTTTGGGTGAAGATCTTCTTCAGACTTTGATGATCTGGTCATCAAGGTGAACCTTTCTCCCAAAAGATAATGTCTCCCACAACTTCAGAGCATACACTACACTGAGAGTAACTCCAAGTCATCTATGGCATAATTTCTCTCATGTATTCTAAGTTTTTTGGATTCAAAGGCCACTGCATGGCCTTCCTCCATCATAGCACCACCTACAGTGGCATCAGTAACTACCTCAAAGAGTTTGGTAAAATCTCGTAATTGAAGGATAGGGCTGGTTACTAAGGCTATCTTTATCTTGTCAAAGGCACTCTGACACATTGCAGTCCACTAAAAAAGTGTACTCTTCTTGAGAAGGTTAGTTAAGGGGGATGCTATCTGAGCATACCTAGGTTTAATGATCCTATACCATCCGGTTAACCCTAGGAATCCTCTGACTTCCTTTACTGACTTGGGTTCTGGCCATTCTATGACTGCTTGGATCTTTGCGGGGTCAGGAGAAATCCCATCCTTTGACACTATGAATCCCAAGTATTCCACCTGGTCAATAGAGAAAGAACATTTTCTCTTCTTTGTAAAGAGTTGGTGTCTCCTTATGATTTCTAGGACCTTGCACACATGATCTTCATGGTCTCCAGCACTCTTTGAGTATACTACGATATCATCAAAGAAGACAAGAACAAAATCATCCAAGTATTCTCTGAGAATATATTGCATAAGACGATTGAATGTCGTCGGGGCGTTAGTCAATCCAAACGGCATGACTGTGAACTCATAATGCCCATAGCGAGTATTGAATGCTGTCTTCGGGTTGTCCTGCTCCTTGATTCTGATCAAGTAGTACCGAGATTTGAGATCTATCTTTGTGAACATTTGGGTCCCACTTAACCGATCCGGAAGTTCATCAATCCTAGGAATAGGATACTTATTCTTAATTGTTAATCGATTCAGACCTTTGTAGTCAATACAGAGTCTTAATGTTCCATCTTTCTTCTTTTGAAAGAGAATGGGCGCACCCCAAGGTGAGACACTGGGTCTGACGAATCCCTATTCTAGTAGTTGTCTTAACTGTTCCTTAAGTTCTATGGCTTTAGGGAATGGCATTTTGTATGCATGCTGGGCTATTGCGGCTGAGCTTCGGGGGTTAATTCGATCTCATGATCTACTTCACGAGATGGAGGCATCTCAGTCAGCTCTTCAGGAAACACATCTACATACTCACTTAACCAATCTAGTTTTTTAGCATTGCATTTTATGTCTATTGGATTAATTTTAACAACATACACAACTTCCCTCTTTCTGAGCCCTTTTAATAATTTGGAAGCCTTGAATAATTGTAGCACTATGTATCCGGATATTCCAACTCCTTGAACTTTACACCCGTGAAGGTGTAAGATCCCTGACCCCACTGCGCAATAAATTTGGGGGTGGTAATAGCGGAAGGAGCACTTCTTGCACGGGGCAAGGTCCCACACTTGGGGCCTCGCCCACGGATATATAGACAAGAGACTAATCCATTGGTTCTTCCAAAACCGAACTCGAAAAAACTTCCCTTGCTCGAAAAGCACGAGCGATTCCTCTAGGATAACTTTTCTCAAGCGTAGTCAAAATCCTGAACTAACTGAACTGATGTGACCGAGCCCCTAAGTCCCATAATCAGATCAGGGAAAAGATTGTACTTGGATCATAGAGACCAATGCTTTTTTCCTCATTGAGAGGCACAGCCGTTGATTCTTTTCCATAGAACAATTTTTATCCAGGATTTACCTCATCGTACTATACAGAAATTGAGTCTCGATTTACGGATTCATCAGTCCAGCCTCTAACCCCATCCAGTCCCATAGGTTAGTCAACCGCCCAACCACTGTAGTGATGGGATCTAATTAGGAATTTGGTTAGGTTTTGTCCCGGGTACCAGGGAAAAGAGTTCCCAGGCCCCCTAGCCGGATATTCATGCAAACATAAAACTAGTCACATCACTTACACAACCCAATATGAACTTGCCTTTTTCACAGATTCAACAATCTTTAAAACAATCATTTAATGAAACCATAGTGTTACTGATCATAATCCTCTAATTATCCAGTTGAATCCTGATTTCCAATTCCTTCCTTCATCGGTGTACCTATGGCATCATTGGCAACCAGAATGCTCACCACCTATTCACTCAGGGGCCTTTTCAATAGTTCCTAGCTCATAGTACCCGACAATATAATCACATAAAAATATCCAGATGGAATCTCCGTTGAAGATCAGTAAGATCAACCAACAGATCCATATAAAAGAGCCATGGACTCATTCGTTGAGGACCAGCAAGGTCAATCAACCAGCTCCATGCCCGAATTCAGAAAACAACTCTTACTCCTTGTTCCAATGTCTTCCTCGACGTACTCGTGGGTATCTTCGGCAACCCAGAGCCCGAGCACCATATGGTCAACACTCTCTAGGATCCTTCGTAGGTCACCTAGCGCTTCACTCATAGGCCGCTTCCTTGGTCCCTCATCCACTGTATCGGAAGCTCACCATTTAATCAAACCAAGGCTGGTCAAGACCTCAGCCGACCTTGCTATGCAAGACATCCTCCGATGACTCTCTGTCAGCAATTGCAACTTAAACAGATAGGTCTCCACGACCTCATTCACAAGACAATCAAAATCCTTCCCCAGCATTCTTGACATAAAACAGTCATTTAAAAATAGATTTCACAAACAAATATAGTTCTAACAATATTTCTATCTTTTCTCATTACTCTACATCCTTTCACATTAGACCCCATCATTTTTTTTCATCTACCACAATTTTATTTTCATCATCAATCCCTATCACATCACATCATTTCTACATCAAACCTCATCCAATCGCATCATCCACACATCAATCCACATCATCCATACATCCATCCACATCAATCCACACGTCAATCCACATCATTCAAATATCCATGCACATCAATCCACATTATCCACACATCAATCCACCTCATCCATACATCCATCCACATCATCCACATCATTCACTCGTCATACACACACCAATGCACATCATCCACATCAATCCACATTATCCACACATCCATCCATATCTTCCATACATCCATCCATAATAATCCACACGTCAATCCACATCATTCAAACATCCATGCACATCAATCCACATTATTTCATAAGCATTCCCATTCTCATCTAATCACATCTTCTTTCTATCTCATCACTTATTTCCTCATCAGATCTCACCCACTTACATCTATCCATATATCTCATCATTTCACATACATTAACATCTATCCAGTTTACATCGCATCTTATCACATTCATTTCACATCACATCTCATTCATTTCACATACATTAACATCTATCTAGTTTACATCGCATCTTATCACATTCATTTCACATCACATCTCATTCATTCACATCCTGATTCACATGCTAACACATTCATTCATGTCCCTTATCATTCACTCACATTTTGATTCATATCACATCACATCCCTTATCATTCATTCACATCCCGATTCACATCACATCACATCCATTCACATCCCTTATCATGCATTCACATCCTATATTATATCATTCATTCACATCTTGTTTCACATCCATTCACATCCCTTATCATTCATTCACATCCCGATTCATATGCTATCACATTCATTCACATCCTATATCATTCATTCACATCCCTTTTTATTCATATCTATCCAATTTACTTCACATCTCATCGCTTCAATGAATCTCGTTTATATCCCATCACATTTACATCCACATATATTCTCCCACATACATCCACATCCATACTTATCACATACACATCCACATCTATCCTTTCACATACATCCACATCCATACTTATCACATACACATCCACATCTATCCTTTCACATACATCCACATCCATATTTATCACATACACATCCACATCTATCCTTTCACATACACTCATCCACATCCATTCTTTAACATACATCCACTTCTATTCTTCACATACATCCTCATCCGTACTTATCACATACACATCCACATCTATCCTTTCACATACACTCATCCACATCCATTCTTTAACATACATCCACTTCTATTCTTCGCATACATCCTCGTCCATCCATCCATTCATTCCCATCTATCTGATTCGCATCCCATCTCATCATATCTATTTATCTCTCATTCTCATCACATCTATCCATCCTTTTATTCTCATCGATTTGATTCATATCACATATCATCACATCTATCTACCTCTCATTCTCATTACTTCAATTTTCATCACATCTATTCTCTATTCATTCTCATCTATCTGATTCACATCCCATCTCATCACATCCATTCTTAGAATGCAAGAGAATCCTTTTTTTTTATATAAAGATTCTTTACACATCTATTTATGCATAATTTCAATTTTAAGGAGAATAACACTTTCGAAATATGCATCTTTCTATGCATAAAAATAAATCTTTTATGCATCTTTCTATGTATAAATTTAATTTTAATGAGAATAACTCTTTTGAAATAAAAATAAATTTCTTTATGCATCATTCTATGCATAAAATCAAAATTGATGAGAGTAACTCTTTTGAAATAAAAATCAATTTCTTTATGTATCTCTCTATGCATAAAATGAAAATTGATGAAAATTTACTAAAAACCTGCTGGAACTCATTACTCAAATTTGTAACATCCAAAACTTAGGATTATCTTTAATCATAACTTGGTTAATCTCCAAGGTATGTTACAAAAAATTAGGAAAGTTATATTTTTAAGCTAGATCCTACATGTAGGGAATCAGATACCAAGGAACCCAGTTTTGGAGCAAGGCTTTGTTTGACCCATTGTATCCTCATGAGATCACTATTGCAAGATCTTCAGCCTTCGACATTATCTTTCGACAGTAAATCACACCATTGAAAAGTCATCAAAAAGCCTTGTTGAAATACTATTCCATATTAACATCAAAAAATGATCGAAAAAGTGTTGATGAAAATGTCTATATAAACATCAATATAAGCTTTGAAAATGTTTTTTTTCCAAAAAAACATTTTCCCTTTGTTTAGTGTGATTTTTGAAAGAAGTTCAAGTGTTTTTAGGAAGAGAGCTTAAGCCCTTGCAATCACACACACTCACAAAACCCTAATAGAGAACACTCAAGGTGAGAGACTGAAAAACTTCTTCTTTTTCACTCAACACTCAACACACCATATACAAGACAAGAGTACAAACATAAGAAAAGGTACTCAACCAAATACATACAAGGGTTCTCTATAGTGTGAACCCAACTAAAATGAGCTGGTGCTATAACTATTCGAGTCTCTAGAATGGCTGTACACACAGCCTGTCATACCACTGGCCACATATCACCCATGATCTCACCAACCATGGCAGTGGTGTAAGTGTGGGGCCTATCCCCCAGACGGCCGGGTCATCAGTGTCCCCCGCCTCACTAGACGAGCTCAATATCTCAACACTCCCCCTCGAGCTCAACTCCATCTCATGTACACCAAGCGAAGCCCTGAATCTATGGAGCTTCTCTGTACCCAATGCTTTGGCAAAGATGTCAGCTACTTGATCCTGTGTGCTGACATAAAAAAGTTCAAGGTCTTCTGCCAAGACCTTATCTCTAACAAAATGGTAGTGGACCTCTATATGTCTCGTGCGAGCATGAAAAATTGGGTTCCTGGCCAACTATATACTGCTAATGTTGTCACAGAAAATGACAACTTGTCTATCCAGCACTGATAGACCCAAATATGCAAGTAGCTTTCTCAACCAAGCAACCTCACATGTTACCATAGCAGCTCCTCTATACTCGGCCTCTGTACTGGATAGAGAGACCGTAGGCTGCTTCTTGCTGCTCCAAGTCATAGCAGCACTCCCCAAAGAAAACATGAAGCCACTAGTAGATCTTTTATCTGAGATACTACCAGCCCAATCAGCATTTGTGTACCCATGTACACATATCTCTGTCCCAGTTTCATAAAACAGTCCACAATGCAAAGTAGAACTCACATACCTTAGTATGCGTCTCAATGCATCCAAATGCAGTTTCCGTGGAACCTGCATAAACTGACTCACCAACCCAACATCATAGCTCAAATCTGGCCTGGTGATCGTCATGTAGATCAAGCTTCCTACTATGCACCTATACATAGTAGGATCCTCCAAAATCTCTCCTGAATTTGCACTCAACTTGCCATTCTGATCCAATGGCACTGAGATAGGCTTACAGCCTGTCATACCATACTTGGACAACATGTCCAAGCCATACTGTCTCTGCAGTAATCCAATACCATGTGGTGACCTAATCATCTCAATGCCTAAGAAATATCTAAGCTCCCCCAGATCCTTCATCTCAAACTTCTATCTAAGCAAGATCTTTACATCAAAGATCTCTGCATCATGGTCCCCCGTAATGATCAAGTCATTTACATAGATGACAACAAGCACAACCCCTCTATCACCGTGTCTCACAAGACCATGCTCTTGGTGCTTGTTTTAAGCCATACAAGGCCATCTTCAACCTGCAAACATACTCGGGGTGACTCACATCCTCATAACCAAGTGGCTGCAACATATACACCTCTTTCTGCAAATCCCCATGCAAGAATGCATTCTTTACATCCATCTAATGTAAAGACCATTGCTTTGACGCAGCCACTGCTTCTATCACAACTCTCACTGTTGCCATCTTGGCAACTGGGCTGAAAGTTTCCTCATAGTCAATGCCATATGTCTGCGCATACCCTTTGGCTACCAATCTAGCCTTATATGTTTTACTTTGTACACCCACTTGCATCCAATGGCTTTCTTGCCTTCAGGCAATTGTACTAAATCCAAAGTCTCATTTCCATATAGTGCATCCATCTCCTCATCCATAGCTTTCTCCCAACAAACATTTCCAACAGCCTCATCAATGCATGTGGGCTCTACAACCTGCACAACCTTTGCCATATATGCATAGTGATGTGCCACATAACCGTCATAAGTAAACCTCTGCACAGGATTCTTCACTCTCCCAAATCTTCATCTCGCAGCTTTGCATTCATGGCTTCCATAGCCTTCTTTACACCAGGTGTTCTCATAGAACTGGTATCCCAAGCTCCTCATCAAGGCTCATCTCTGAGAGCCACTAGACTCTCCATCAACATGAGAATGCATGCAGAAATGTCAGGCATACCAAGGGGCTCAACCACTTTCTCTTTTCCTTTATGTGATGTACTAATCACATTTGCAGGACTGGTATTATGACGCAGCCTATCACTCCCATGGTCTATCAACTGAACCACTAGATGAGGACTCTCCTAGTCCACTCAAAGACTGTGATTGCTGACTTGCATTCTGTGCAACCACATTTCCAATCACATCAGCCCCAATAGCTTCTTTTCCACAGCAGCATACTAGCTGCTCATCTCATCAAAAACAACATCCCTGCTTACTCTCAACTCACGTGTAGCAGGGTTATAACACCTGTATCCCTTTTGCTCAAGGGAATATCCAATAAACACACATTTTTTAGCTTTTGGATCCAGCTTAGTTCTCAGCTCATCTGGCACATGCACATATGCAATGCATCCAAAGACTTTCAGAATCAGGTTTTCTGCTAGTAAACCTCTCCTCTGGAGTTACATCATGTATGGCTGCAGTTGGAGTCCTGTTCATGATGTAAACTGCTGTAGAAACAGCCTCAGCCCAATAGCTACGCAGCATATTCTTCTCTTCCATCAATGCTCATGCAATCTCAGCAATGTGCCTGTTTTTTTGCTCAGCAACTCCATTTTGCTGCGGTGTGTATCTGCATGTAAACTGTCTCCAAATACCATTCTTCTTTAAAAATTCAGAGAACACGTTGGAGAAGTACTCTCCCCCTCCATCTGACCTTAGGCACTTTACATATTTCCATGTTTACTTTTCAACTCCATAACTCTGAAATTCTGGAAGTGAGTGAACACCTCACCCTTCTCCTTCATGAAGTATACCCACACTTTCCTTGTGTGGTCATCAATAAATGTCACATAATACCTGTAGTCTCCCATAGACATGGTCTTCATAGGACCCCATATATCTGAATGCACAACATCTAGTGCATTTCTACTCACATCACTACTACATGGTAGCCTAATACCGGCACTTATACCGACATCATTGAATGGGTCCTAAAAAAGCCCCGTCATCGGTATAAACGCCGGTATATGCGTCGGAACGATGACGTCGATATAAGCGTCGGGGAACAATACCGGCGCCTATACCGGTGTCTATACCGACGCAATACCGGCACCTATACCGACGACTATACCGGCGTTTATACCGGCCACTATACCAGCACTTATACCGGGGTGTATACCTGTGCCTATATCGACTTTTCACCGCCGGCGTCTATACCAACAACAATACCGGCCTGTATACCGACATGTATACCAGCACATATACCGGTCACTATACCGGCGTCTATACCAGGGAATATACCGACGCTGTAGCAGAAATTTTTTTTGGGACAGAATAGTGTTGCCTGGCTGTTGCCTGGCTGCCTGCAATGAACAGGATCAACAACAGCAAATAGACAGCACCATTCTGTCTAAAATAGAGCACAAAAACAACCGTGCTCGTTTTTTTATTTTTCAGATCGATAAATAAGAAATTAAATTAAACATTAATACTCAAGAATCTTTTGATCATATACCATTAGTTTGGAGGTCATCTTACATCATGGTAATGCCTCCCAATTGACGGTCTCTCCTTCTTCTTCAAGCATCTCAAATAAGGCCACAAGGCTATGTTTGTGAGCGTACTTCTCCTCTCGCCTACTTGGTGGGCGATTCATGGCCAACTCCTACATAAACGATTAACAATTATAACTTTTAGAAATCAACATTTAGCCCACATACATACATTTACATAAATAAAATTGCAACAAATACTTACGAATTCATGGCGCATGGTTTCGTAACCACCACTCCCAAGATGAGAAGCCCCTACTGTTTGGAGTCTTGCCCTTGCCGCCTCTCTTTGTTGTTGAAACCTCTCTGGTGTCTCTGTGAGCTCCTGAGCAATGGCTTCCCACTCCCTGTCATCTAGCCAAACAGGTTTCTCTTTCCCCTCTCTGAATGCATCCCTCGCCTCTGACCTATGATGCCCCATCAAAATGCGAGCTGTATACTGTATCCACTCATTAGAGACAACATTCATAGGGTCAGATGGCTGAAACTCTTGCTTTATCTTTGTATTTATATAATTTTTCTTCCCCTTATCTTGCTGATCCCATTTAGTCATGACAGAGTCGTGAAACTATATAGTGCACAATTGTCGAATGCGTGTCTTCATTGCCTTCCCTGCACTATTCATTATTGGTGCCCCATCCCTAATTGTGTATATCTTGCTGTTGTCATGGTCATGTGCACCCCAGGGAGTGGAAGGTGAACCTATGGGTGTGCTATCAACAGATGAGAGCGAAGGACGACGCTCACATGGTGGTGGTGTCACAGCATCTGTGGCACTACCACCACAACAACCTCCCCCTGAAGACCTACTACGTGAGCGACGTCTATGTGAAGAGGTGGTAGATCGAGCTGTAAGAGGAGTGGAAGGCTGTGTGGTATGAGGTGTGGGGAGCTGCTATCATACCTACGGGTGTGGGAACTGGCATCGGGAAGCCAGATGGTGAGGCAGATGTCCCTGCTCCAGAACCCCAATAACTCTGAGCCATGGCTCTCTGCTCTGGAGTCATGGACGAAAGAAAACCATATAACTGCTGGGGACTCATGCCCTGCGGTGTAGGATTAAATGAGAAATCAGGACTATAGTCGAGCGGCGGTGAGTCATCACCCATGGCCTGTTGGACAAAAAAACATATGACAAACTTGTGCGAAATGAAAATTACACGGTAAACAATGAAAGAACCATATGACAAACATTAACAATGATAAACAACAATGGTAAAACTATATCAACTTGCACCTACAGTAGTGATTATGACGGTAAACATTAACAATGGTAAACAATGAAAGGACCTTCAATGTCATAAAATCATTACAAATATGTCATAACTATTTGCATAATCATTAAGATACATCATTTTAAAAATCATTATCTATTCTATCATCCTCATTAAGATCAATAGCCCCAAAGAGATCTATGTCTATGTACATTTCAGCATCCTCATCATTAAAAGTCCCTTGATGAAGGATGTCCTCATCATCTATGTCTTCTTCCTCAACATGTTTTTCAGCTTCATTGGTTTGCACCTCTTCATTTGGATCTTGCTCTAGTTGCTCCTCTTCATTTGCTTGCTCCTCTTCATTGTTGATATCGCCTTGTTCTTGCTGCTCTCCACCACCCTGTGCATCCACATCACCCTGTTGTAGCTCAAATTCTTCAAAAATTTGCTTACTGCGGGGGGCGACTTGAACCACAAATAGCCAGCGTGGATCTTTTGGATCCGCTTTAAAGACAACCTACTCACAATGCTTTGGGCGCACAAAAGTATCTTGCTGATCGGTCCATACCTTTGTGGAGTCCACTTGGATGAGGCCACTCTTGTCTCTACGTACAGTTGCATGTGGCCCATTCGTGTGATTACCTTGAACCACTTCACATCAAAGATAAACAACTCAAAACTTCTGAAGCCAACCTTTAATATATCTTGAATGGTTCTAAAGTAATCAAGCATTCCGGTAATTGTGTTATCATCACTTGCACTTGCACGACTTTCTTGAACAAACTGTGCTGTGACACCACAATCAAAGGTTGCTCTTCTTTGGTCTATTCGTTCTACTCGAAAATGATGTCCATGTGACCAAAACGCCCCATATTTGTGATACTACAAATAGCACATAAAGATTGTTGATGGAGAAACAAACATTGAGACATGTAGAGAAAAAAAAGAGAGACATGTAGAACTTAAACACTTACATGCCAATCGCATCCTTTTGTAAGCTCCTCCTCCTCCTCTGTTATAGTTAAACCAGCACGTTTGGCTTCTAAAATTGTAGCTTCTAGCCATCTACCTGTGGGAAAGTCCGGAAGTGCTTGCATACCTTCTGGATATGAGAGATTTCTTGTAGTGCGATTCCTTCTGAAACTTAAATGATCTTATACTCACTGTCGCTTGAGAGCTTCATATGTCTCAATCCACTTCTCCATTACATGAGAGTTCAAGATGCAAAATTTGTTAATTTTTTCCCTCAAATTGTTATCCATCTTTCTCTTAATGCCTTGGCCTTGAGGTTCCTCTCACCAATGACTCGCCTGTTAGACTCTTGAGACCATAGTCGAGGTATCTCTGGATCTGAAGAACTTAAATATTCAGTGATGTAAACAAGGGACTCTTGTACCAGCCACCCTTCTGACATACTACCCTCTGGGCGAGCCATTTGGCAAACAAATCCCTTTAATGTCTTCATAAACCTCTCCAAAAAGAACATCCATCTTGAATGGACTGTTCCAGCAACTGCAACCTCATCTACAACATGAACTAGCAGATGCATCTGGATTGTTAATAAACTTGTAGGGAAAAACTTCTCTACCATGCAGACTGCCTCTATGGAGTTTAAACCGCTGTCTCCAAAGTGTCTCCCTTTATCTCTTTTGAAGAAATCCAGCGCACCAATGTGCCAATCTTATAGATAGTAGCTCTAATGTCTTCAGTGAGGCAATCTTTTATTGCTATGGGTAGCACAAATTCTAGAAACTTGTGCCAATCATGACTCTTGAGGCCACTAAGATCATCATCCTTTGTAAATGCACTTTTCAAGCAATGCATACAACCTGTAGGAGTCTGAAACTCTGAAATTGTCCTCTTGACTTGTTGTTTCTCCATCTTACTAAAAACCCATGGGGCTCTTGGAAGTAGCACCTTTCCATTGGGTCTAGTGCGAGCCCACAACTCTTGCATGCAACCAATCTCTTACAAGTCATCCCTTTGGCCTTTAGTCTCCTTTTTTCCTGTCATGGTCTTCCACAGAATGTCAGCTACATTCTTGAAAATATGCATCGGGTCAAGCAAATGGTTTATGAGGAGATCACCCCAATAGGGGAGTTGGTGAAAGATAGAGAGCCTCTTTATCCCAGGACATGCCAAGTTGCCACATTCCTCCCATTTGATCTTCCAATCACTTGCC
The DNA here is from genome assembly GCF_041138505.1 of Cibotium barometz. Classification (NCBI taxonomy): domain Eukaryota; kingdom Viridiplantae; phylum Streptophyta; class Polypodiopsida; order Cyatheales; family Cibotiaceae; genus Cibotium; species Cibotium barometz. The sequence continues at coordinate 25,163,801 of NC_141086.1, forward strand.
TTCAATGCACTTGGAGGAGGTCTTCCTAGATTACCATCCCGCAATTCATGATTTTCTGGAAGATACCTAACATGTCCTTGGTAGACATTCTTTTGTAATGCTTTTGAGTATCTTGAATCAAGTCGAGGACCACATACAGGACATGCATTGTAACCCGATATAGACAAACCTGAGCATTCTCCATAGCCAGGCCAATCATGCATTGTCCACATGAGAATACCTTGCACAGTTGCAAGTCTTTGGCCACTCTGCTGCTTTGACATGTCCTTCACTTTAATTCCGTTCCACAAGGTGCGTAACTCATCAATAAGTAGTGCCAAATATACATCCATGTTATTCACCTTGTACTTTCCTGGAACTATTAATGAGAGCAACAAATGACCTTTCTATATTGCTAACCATGGCGGAAGATTATAATTCACAAGGCAAACAGGCCATGTGCTCCATGAAGAGCTCCTTAAACCAAAAGGGTTTACACCATCCATTGCTAGGCCAAGACGGAGGTTTCGAGGTTCTTCCTTAAAAGCCGACCATTTCTCTTCAATGTGTCTCCATGCAGGTGAATCAGCAGGCACACGCATCACTTCATCCTATGGATCGAGTTGTGGCATGCCATGTCATCAATCTTGCTATAGATTTGCACCTAAACATGCTTTTTATTCTTGGGATGATTGGAAAGTGCCTAAGAACCTTTACCGAGACAGCTTCCCCCTGAACATCTTCTCTATATCTGTTAGAGCCACAATGGGAAAATTCTTGCAAATGCTCATATTCATGGCGGAAGAGGCAACAATCATTGCAACAAGCATGAATATTATTGTAATCCATGCCTATGGATTTCAATAACTTCTTGGCATCTGCACGAGATGGAGGCATCTCGTTGCCGGGGGGCAATATCTGGTCTTTCAAAAGCCTGCAAGTATGGCAATATCTGATCGTTACTATTAAGATTTAGTCAAATACAAGTTGAAAATTTATCATTTCAACATTAGGTGTAATCTCCAAAAAAAATCCTTACTTGAATAGTTCAGTGACACTTGTATTAGACCATCCAAAAATTGACTGCAAATTTAGCATCGTAAGAGATGCACGCAATACAGATATGTTGGCACCATTGTATAGTGGAAGGCATGCAAGTTTACGCATGGCCTCTTCCTCTAGTTCATAATTTGACCGTTGAGAATGTCGTGGTGGTTGATGATCTTCATGTTCATGCTCCTCGAAGAGAGCTTCTTGTTGCTCGATGAAGGCATCCAACATTTCTTCCATTGGACCTTCTTCCATTTCCTGACCTTCTTCCATTCCCTCGGGTGCTGTTAATTGAGCTCCATCTGTCACTCCCTCCTTCGATATCCTCATCCTTTGTTGGGGACGAGAATTCACAGGTGCAATGTTATCAAGATGCGGCTGCACACTTGCTTGGTTGTATGATTGAAACCGTAAATTTTGTAAGCGCTCCATTGGAAATATGCCAGCGTCATGAACATGCTGGTTGCAAATCCTTCGTTTTCGAAAGATTTGGTACTTACATCACATGCATGGACACGCTATTCTCTCTTCAAGATTGAGAGGCTCCATCTAGCAGGATAACATGTATATGTAGCTCATTAAATACAAATCATTTTGCATTACACAAAGCATTATGTAAACCATAAAACAGGGCTTCTTTTCCCCAACCGTGAGGGAGATTTTAAAAATAACATTTAAAGCGTCAAACGGGCTTCTTTTCCCCAGTCGTTGAGGGAGACTTTAAAAATATTAAAAAAAGCGTCAAACGGGCTTCTTTTCCCCAGTCGTCGTTGAGAGGGAGATTTTAAAAATAACTTATATATTAGCTTATATTCTCTCCATACAAAATTAAGAAGGTAATTAGAACAAGGATGGAGAGAGAGGATATCTCTATTCATAAATAGCTATTTATAAAGGCCTTATGCAAAAATCTATATACATAGATTCTGTAAATAGAGCCTACACATTGAGCTCTATGCATAGAAGCCTCCACCTAAAGCTGAACGCATAGAGCCTTATGCATAAAGCCTATGCATAATGATCTATACATAAGCTTATGTGTAATGCTCTATACGTAAGTCTTATGCAAGCTTTATGAATAAGGCTTATGCAATCGTATACATAGTAAGGCTTGCAAGCCTTAAGTATAAGCTTGCATAATAAGGCTACAAGACTTATGCATAAGCTCTATGCATAAGCCATATGCATAAGTCTTATGCATAAGCTCTATGCTATAAGCCTTATGCACTATGCTAACCCTTAATCCCATCACCCAATGGTGTAATAAACATGATCTTGTCTTACATGGATAAGAGATCTTACCTTGATAACATATAAAAACTCTATGACTAAAGAGAATACCTTATGCATAGAAAAACAGAGCATAAGAAATATATGTTATATGTATAAGAGAGTATAAACATTCAAAAAGCTTATGCTCTCCATCTATGCAAGGCACTCTACATCAAAAAAAGCTTTATGCATAAAAACATAACGCATGTGAAGCCTTATGCATAAAGCTCATCCATAAGATTTATACATAAAACATTATGTATTAAGCTTTATGCATAGATCTTAATTCATGCATTCAGCTAGATTCATATAGCTCTATGCATAAACTCTATGTATAGATCTTGCATAAGCTTACAAGCCCTATGTATAGAGCTTTCATAATCTTACAACCTCTATGTATAAAGCCTATACATAGAGCTTATGCATTAAGCTTACAAGAAGACTATGCATAGAGCTTTCAACAAGAAGGCTATGCAAGCTCTATGTACAATGTCCATGCAAGCTTTCAAGAAACCTATGCATAGAGATTTTATAAGCTTGCAATCTCTATGCATAGCCTTCTTGCAAGCTTTATGCATAAGCTCTATTCATAGAGCTTGCGAGCTTGTAAAATCTCTATGCATAAGCTCTATGCATAGGCTTATGCATAAAGCTTGCAAGAAGGCTATGCATAGAGATTGCAAGCTTATGATAGGTTTTATGCATAGATCTTGCAATAATCCTATGTATAAGCTTGCAAGAACCCTAAACCAACCCTAAACCATAAAACAGGGGTGCAATAATACGTAGAAAAAAGCATAAACAAAGAAAATCGAAAGAGGGACTACCTCTTTTTTGCGAAGCTGAAGGAGAGGATTGGTGAAAGATTGGTGAAAGAGCTGCAAAACAAAATATTAAACAAAGTAATTAGTAAATTAAACATAAGAATAAGAACTAATACAAAGTAATACAAAACCCTAAAATCTCTATGCATGCATTAGGAGATCTATGCATACATAAAGAGCTCTCAACATGCATAGAGAGCCAAAAAAACATAAAACCCTAAACTAACCCTAAACCATAAAACATGGGTGCAATAATACGTAGAAAAAAGCATAGACAAGGAAAATGGAAAGAGGGACTACCTCTTTTTTACGAAGTTGAAGGAGAGGATTGGTGAAAGAGCTACAAAACAAAATATTAAACAAAGTAATTAGTAAATTAAACATAAGAATAAGAACTAATACAAAGTAATACAAAACCCTAAAATCTCTATGCATGCATTAGAAGATCTATGCATACATAGAGAGCTCTCAACATGCATAGAGAGCCAAAAAAAACACAAAACCCTAAACGTCCTATATCCTAAAAAGCAAAAGCAAGAGCATATTAGTAAAAGCAAGAGCATCTAAGTTAAAGTGGAGAAGGAGAAGAGGAGAAAAGAGGAAAGCTTGAGAGTATTGATGCGTATACCTTCTCTGGAACGCCGCGGAAAATAGAGAACAATAGTTTTTCGGCTGTAAAAAACTTACGAGCGTCGGTATGTGTGTCGGTATATGCACCGGTATATACCTCGGTATATGCGTCGGTATACGCAATGGTAAAAGCGTCCGTATACCCGTCGGTATACGCGTCAGTATACAAAATTTTAAAATAGCCTGCCCGACTTGTCTCCTCGAAAATTACGACGGGCATACCGACGTTCGACATTTGCGTTGGTATTTTAACGTCGGTATGCCCTAAACCTCTAGTAGTGCATATCTGTGATGTGGAAATACATGCTTTGTTTGCTTTCCAAATTGGCATGCTTCACATATTCTCTGCATACCTCCAACTTTAAATTTTGGCAGCCTTGTCACCATTCCTTTAGTCTGCATAGACTTCATTCTCTGCACATTCACATGTCCAATTCTTTTATGCCAAATGTATTTGTGCAACAATTCCTGAACCATTTGCAAACATCATAGCACTCACTTCAGGCATGTTTACATTCAACGTAAACATTCTGCCCACTCTGTTGCCTTTTCCAACCAACCTGCACTTATCTTTAAAGTCTTCAACATAACAACCATCAGGGTTAAACCGAACCTGCAAACCCTACTTAATCATCTGGCCAACTGAAACCAGATTCTTTGTTATGTTCGGTACATGAGGTACATCTGCAAGGTACTTCACTTTGCCATCCTACATAGACAATGGCACATCTCCAACATGGGCAATTGGATGAGCAGTGTCATCCCCTGTTTCCACAAAACCTGGTCTTTCCAGGTTTTTCATCTCCTTGAAGAACCACTCCCCACCATGACATCATGTGGTTCGAAGCACCTGAATCAACGTACCATACATCATCTTTATGTGCTACTTTTCTCTCCAACTAGCTGCTGGCGATGGTGGACCGCCTATCTGTTGCCTCTTATCTTTCTCTCTCCTGCTACTGTCACCGGAGGTCGCCACAGTAGCCCACCTGCCTTAGCGTCAGTCAGCCAACTTCAGTCGGTCTGACACCGTGCCTTTTCTCAAAGCTCTCATTGCTTTGCTCCTCTACTACCCATTATCTGTCTGTTGCTTTGTAAATGATCTTCTACAGCAGCAAAGATGCGAGCAGCTTCCTCTTTCAGAGAGTTCACTTCAGACTCATGCTTTTACCTTTCTTTTTCCATCTGTACTCTCAAGACATCTGTGCTGTAGAAGTTGTCCTTCATTCGCTCTTCCATTGCTCTGCTCCTAGCACCTACTATTTCCTTGTAGGCATTTTGTTGCTGAATCATCTCCGCTTTTGAAAGATGCAGCTCTCCATGCTACAATCATGTCTTTAATTTGCCTCAACAAACCTCCCACTTGAGGTTTACACACAGCCATCCAAATGGCCTTCAAGAGCTCCCCAATTTGAGCTCTAACATGCATCTCCTTCTTGTTTTAGTCTCTTTGCCTCTTCTAAACCTCTCTCATTGAGGTTTCTCCCATAGCCATCAACATGGCCTTTCATGAGCTCCAATATGAACTCCATATATATAGCATGCTCTTCCATATGCATGCCAACATCTTCAAGGTTGCCTCTTCACAAGTTTCTCAAATGAAACCATAGGTGCATAACCAGAGAATGAATGCTCCAATATCATCCACAACCAGCTTATCTTTCATGAGGAAACTCCATGAGCAATGCCCTTCAAGCATGCTCCATTATGAGCTACAAATCAGCCGGTCACAGCTTGCCATCACTTGACAAGCATGCACCTCCTCCACTCTTTGCTTGGAAGCAAAGAACCTTGGGATTCTTCCATCCCATCAAGAAACCCTTATACATTGAGCATTTTCCATGCTCAAAACCAAAACTTTGAGGCAAAACTTCACAAAACCAACCTTCTTGAGGCATAATCAGTAGCATATCTTCTCTTGGCAGCTTCTCCTTGACGATGATGAAGACTCCATAGCCTTCATAATGCTGAAATCTCTATTTTGAGCTTCTTTGATGATGAGAAGGCTTTCCTTGTTGCAAAACTCCCGTTTGCAACTCTTGGGTAGCTTCTATGCAACCTCCTTGTTGCAAATCTCCTCTCAAATCCTCACAAATGCAAATCCAAATGATAATATGAGTGTGCATAATTTTTTTCATATTAATAAACTGAAAATAATGCTTAATCAAATGAACACATAAACAAGCTAATATACATAATAATCACCATGACCAAGAGCCCACCCAAGCTCTGATACCATGAAAAGATGCAGGGGAGAAGAGAGCTGAAGCTCTTGCAATCACACACACACTCACAAAACCCTAATAGAGAACACACAAGGTGAGAGGCTGAAAAACTTCCTCTTCTTCACAACACACCATATACAAGATAAGAGTACACACATAAGAAAAGGTACTCAACCAAATACATACAAGGGTTCTCTATAGTGTGAACCCAACTAAAATGAGCTGGCGCTATAACTATGCCAGTCTCTAGAATGGTTGTCACACAGCCTATCATCCCATTGGCTGCATATCACCCATAATCTCACCAACGATGCCAGTGGTGTAAGTGTGGGCCTATCCCCCAGGCGGGTCATTAGTGTCCACCGCCTCACTAGAGATAAGCTTGATATCTCAACATTTTAGTTGTCATAGTCCTAATTAACTAATTTTAGTTACTTTTCAAACAAATACAAGGATATATGTAGCAATATTTAACAAGAAATTATGATAATTGTCTGCCAAAGCTTGCATTAATGGTTCTAAACAAGAAAACCAAAAACATATATTGCTTGTCAAATAAAAAATTAATATGATATTATAACTTTTCATCATCTCTATCATCCTCATCTTGATCCACGGCCCCAAATACATCTATTTCTAGAAAGACTTCTCCATATACATCTTCATCAATGGGAGGGGCCTCGTTTGTTATAGGAGTAGAAGACAGTTCATCCATATCGTCCTCTTGTATTTTTAGAATTGGAGGTGGTTATATTGAAAGTTTGTCTTCTATTTCTTCTTCAAATTCAAGATTAGCCGTTGTGTTTGTTTCTGGTTCAAGTTCTAGTTATTCAATTACTATACCTTCATTTGACCCTTCTTCTAATTGTTCAACTATTGGAGCAATATCTTTCTCTCGTGCTTTTTGAGTGGGTTCCTCAACCTCTACTTCATCTAATATTTCCATATCTTAAAATATTTATTTATTTTGTGGATGAATTTAGATTACAAACAACCATCTATGATCTCTCAGGTCTACCTTAAAGCTTGAGGGGGGCTGCACTATGAAGAAATCCTATGTATCACATGCATTCAAGGAGTATTTAAAAAACCCCTTACACTTACATACTTTTGTGAATAAAATTTCTCTTTTGTCTTATAAACTTATGGGTTTTTTCCAAAATTGGTTTAAAAAACCCCTCCTGTAAATGTTACTCTCTGTAACTTTTTTAAATTAATATACCCCTCCTGATAAACTCATGTGTTATACTTAGGTGAAGCCCATGGGCCTTCAAGTTGACCTGCTCACAATGCTCTAGTAGCACAAATGTGTCCCTTTTGTTTGACCATATCTTTATGGATTCTACTTGAACAAATCCTCTCCTATCTCTATGCATGGTTTCTTGTGGTTCTTGAGTCACCACTTTGAACTAGTTCACGTAAAAAATAAACATAGAAAACTTTTTGAACCCAATCTTGATAATGTTCTGGATTGTTCTCCTTGAAGCTGATGACTGCATGACCAAGGTGCACCAAATTCATGACACTACAAGAAAACAAGATTATTCAATTGTTGTGATAAAGGAAAACTTATACAAGACTATGTCTTATGGTTTCTTGTGTATATATAAAACTCACTTACATGGTAATCACAACCATATGTAATCTCCTCCTAATCATCAATTATAACCTCATCATTGCATTTTTCTTATCATATGGTTTGCTCAATCCATCTACTAGAAGGAAATTATGGAAGTTGAGCGAGAAATTCTGGGTATGATAAAATTCAAACAATATTTGTCTCTTTCACTCTTTGCTAAATTATACCTCTTGATCCATTTCTCCATAACACGTGAGTTTAGGATGAAAATTTTATTGATCTTCTCTCACAATGCCATATCCATTTTTCTCTAAAGTTCTTGTCCTTTTGAGACTCTTCCATAATGTCGAGTCAATCATCCTCTTCTTGTGTTCACAGTTGTGACATGTCTGGGTTAGATGTACTAACAAATTTTGTTATGTATTTAAGAGATTCTTTGAACAAGCCATACCATTGCCATACTGCCCTTAGGGCGAGCTCTTTGATACATAAAACCTTTAGTGTATTCATCACAAAAAACTTGTTGAAAAGAATTGAGTCTGTGAGTGTAACTACTTTAATGGATTTTAAACAAGCTGCTTCCAATGTATTTCATTATCCTCTTCTTGTGTTCACAGTTATGACATGTCTGGGTTAGATGTACTAACAAATTTTGTTATGTATTTAAGAGATTCTTGAACAAGCCATACCATTAGGGAGAGCTCTTTGATACATAAAACCTTTAGTGTATTCATCACAAAAAACTTGTTGGAAAGAATTGAGTCTGCCATTGTAACTGCTTTAATGGATTTTAAACAAGCTGCTTCCAATGTATTTCATCTAATATCCTTCTTTGATATTCACTGAACCACTGCACCAATCTTGTATATTGTCACTCTTATGTCCGTGGTGAGGTATTCCTTAATGGCTATTGGTAGCACAAAATGTGACATTTTGTGCTATGAGACTTCAAGCCACTAAGATCTTTATCCTTTGTGAATACTCCCTTCAAGAAATGCATGCACACAGTGGGAGTACAAGACTCACTGATGTAATTTTTTACATGAATATGCTCTATATTTGCCTATATCTCAATGAACCATGCTCTGGGCACTTATGAAGAGTGGGGTACTCTTGCCAAAAGAGAATCCAAGCATGGTGTGTGTTGTCATGCATCCGTATGGAGTGCAACATTTTTTTTTCTTGTGCAAAAGGTCTAAAGACATATCATTATCTTCTGGTGGAATTTGATCCTTTAATAACCTATATGATATAACACAAGTAACAGTAAAGGAGAAAGAGAAGACGTTCATGTGTTGAAAATTTTAAATACTAATGTCTGTAAAAATGTGAAACATAGAGAAGGGACACATACTCCATAAGTTTTGAAACGATTGAATATCAGACCATGCATATATTGATTACAAGTTCAATATGGAGAGGCAAGTGCACAAAAAAAGACATGCTAGCCTATGTAGCTCATGGGTTCCATGTATGTTGAACACGCTGTCGTGCCATGGCACGTCTATGGTGTGAAACCGTGCATGTGAGGCCATCAAATACACATCCAGATGCATGAGGTTATGTGCCATGACGAGTCATTATATGATGCCATGTACATATGTTTATATTGTAAATGAGGTTCAATAAGACAAGCTGAGGCTGAGCCAGATCTAGGAGTTTCTGTATATGAGTGTGGAGGGTGATGGTTCTGCTGTTACTCAGAGCCCGTGGGTAAGTTAGAAACATCCAGTTATATATGATGGTATGAGTGGCACGCCAAAGGGATAAGTTAATGATGTTAATGGCTTCCCATGTGCATAATGTGTGGTAGCTTTTAAATGGTATCGATTGGGTCAAATCAGTGAATACCTCTTATGGAATGCAAACATGAGGGCATGCCAATGCACAAAGGAATGTATTTATGAAGACATGGGAAAATACTTGAATGAACAATTGGGGATTCTATAAAACACATGGCCGATATGATGATTTATAAACTACGGAGGCATCAAGAGTAATAGAGATTCAATGGACATTACAGTGCCGAAGAATTTATTGAATGCCGGGGAATAAAATTAGATGAACTACTTTGCATTGAGAACCTTACCTTAATGCTAAGGTTAGAAGTAATACACTAAGGGTGGCAGCGTACGTGGAAAAGAAATGTATTTCTTTTTATTGGAATTTTCTAGATAATGTGCAAGAGAGATGCGAGCGCAGCTTTATGGAAATGGAAATTTTGGATTGTAAGCTGCAAAAGGTGGTGTAGGCACGATTTCCCCGCGGGAAAAAGAGAGAAAAACCAGAGGTAGGAGGCGGCGATGATCAGAGAAGAGAAATGTCTGCAGAAAATGGGAACCAGAGCCCAATCGACCAGTAATTTTTATTTCAAGAATACATATACTGTTCGTGCCTTGTAGGTGTTAGATTTGAAGGAAATCTTGAGTACTATAAAGGGAGATGCTCTTCGTTTTTTTTCCTTCACGACTTTCATCGAACAGTCGGCGGCGTACAGCCTTGCGATTGGTGAAATAAATCAAGAGATTCCATGCTTGTAAACCTTCAGTTAAGTGACATTTTTTTATTTCCTTTAAAATTACTTTCACTCTATACGATTTGAGAGAATCGTATATCCCATATATCAAAAGGAATTTGGAAATGAATAGAGAGATTTTGGGAAAAAATCTAAAGGATTTGGAGCTCGGAGATTTGTAAGGTAACAAAAATACGTTTAAGTCGAGGGAAAATGATCTTACTTCCAACTCGATTGTAATTTGGAAATTATGAGTATGTTATAGCTATGCCGAATGCTATCTTTTGCTTGTGAGATGTTAGAATATTAAGGCAGGTTTTCAAGTGATAAAGAGCATCTTGATATAATGGTTTTGATGGCACTGGATGTAAAGGATGTAACTGGTCACATGTATATTGGAAAAATTTGAAGGCTTTGTTATGCCTACATGTGAATGGTTCAAAGGATTTCGAGAAAGAAGTCAGTGAGTAAAGGAACAAACACTTGGTATGCAATTTTGTGCAATCATCAGGATGAATTCAAGGATGTATTGAGGTGAATCGACACATGTATTTGTCATTGGAAATAGTGATGTTCAATACTCCTTGGGAAATTTTGTGTGTGAGTTTCCTTGTTAGATTTGACATTCACTCTCACAGCTAGAAGTCTCGTACTTTCCTGGCTGTACCGCACACATCACGACAGTTTTGGTGAACCCGACGTGAAACTGCTGGGGTGAGAGTGGTGAAATATACAGGGAAGCTATGGCTGAGAATTCTGAGGGTCAGGGGGTTCATTTTGACCCCGGAGTTATGCAGATGTTTCAGATGTTTACCATGTACATGCAACAGCAACAAGCTGCTGAGAGGGGACAAATTTCCACGACCAAAGCATTACAATCAATTGTGAAAAAGGTGGATCAATTTGATGGGAAGGACATTACAAAGTACCTGCGCAATTATATAAAGGAGATGGAGCTAAACAGGGTGACTGAGGAGGATATGGTTCGAAGTTTTGAGATGGTATGTGTTCCTGAAATAAGAGAGCGCATAAGAGGATTGCAGACAGCACATGGTGGCAGAAATTGGGAGGAGTTCAAGCTTGCTTTAAAGGATGAATATTTCATGGAGGATTCTGAGCGAGTGACCAAACGAACTTTCTTGGAATGGGTCACAAAACCTAAAATGGGAATTTCTGCCACAGAATTGCTAAGAGAGTTTGAGAAGCGCTATGCCCAGCTGTCAAGGATAGAGCGTACAACTTTGGACAGAGAAAAAACAGAGCTCTTCTTACAAGCAGCTGGGAAAGATCTCCAGGAGAAATTGGAAATCCTCCTTGAGGATAAGGATACAGAGCAGGGATTAAAGAGTGATTGGAATGATGTTGAGGATGCAGTCACTATGTTAGCAAAGCGGCAGCGGAGGAGGGATAAAATGGTGATGGGCTCTGCAACCCCAATAACTGCTGTTACCCCTGAGAATCTACCCGAACCAGCTGCTACAATTCCAAAGGTAGATGGGCCGATGGATGAGCTTATCAAGGGTATGCGTGACCTAAAATTGAAGATGTCCAGGATTGAAGAAAAAGGTCTACCATTGGGGCAGGCTACTATGCAAAGGCCTCAAAGCAAAGAAGGGTTTACATATAGATGTATATGGTGTGATGACCCAGAACATGCAAAGAAGGATTGTGCTAGCTATAAAGAAGCTCTTAAAAATCAACTTGTGTTTTTCAAAGATGGGAAAATCCATCTTACAGAGACTGGTCTTCCATTGAGCACAAACTTTGGGAAAGGAGGGATGAAAAAGCTGGTAGAGGATATGGCTGCTAGCCATGCCATTTCTATGGTTGAGGCAGCAACCTATGGATTAAAGGTTGGTCAACTAAAGCAGGGATTTGAGAATGATGAGGATTATGAGAATAAGGATTTTTGGCCATCAACAATGGAGTTAATTGCGTCAAAGAAAGTGTCAAAGCAAGCTTTGCATGAGGCAGGTGATTGTATACGTCTTGAGACTGGCTGGGAGGAGCCTGTGGATTCTTTATCTATTCATGCCTATATTGCCAAATGCCAAAATAATGAGGCACAGGTAGAGGAGAAGCGTAAAAGGGAAAGTGAGGAAGGAGGGCCATCAAAAAGAGTTACACGTGGAAGTGAAAAGAAGGATCCTCGGCCATCACATATGCCTCCACAGCATAGCAGACCTCCACAGGATGTTTCAATGGAAGAAGTGCCAGCAAAAATGAAGGAAAAGGGTAAAGAGAAAAGTCCACTCTACAAGCTTCAATCTGATATTGAAGCTGCAACAGATCTCAAAAAGGTGCTTGAAGAGAGGATTCTAAACAGCAGGGTGGAATTCACACTAGGGGAGGTCTTGGGGATTGCAAAGAAAGAATTTCATGATGAGATAATTGATATTATACGAAGGAAAAGGCAGTCCATAATTGAATCTATTCCATCACAAGGGGAGGCAAGCACTTCCAAAACTCATGGAGTACAGGTACAGAAGAAGGAAGAGAGAGAAAATGTGGTGGAATGTAATCACTCTGCTGATGGGGCACGACAAGTGCGCTTTGTGGAAGAAGATGATGAAAAAGAAGTTCTTACAAAGAGTCATTACTCCAGGAGCCATTGGGCAAGGGCAACCACTGAAACCCTTGTCAAGATAGGTGATCTGGAAGAGCCATATGTCGCTCTAATTGATCATGGGTCTGAAATAAATCTTATGGCTAAAAATCTCTACAACAAATGTAAGTGGCCAATGGATGTGGATCATGGGTGGATGATTAAAGCAGCTAATAACTCATCTGGAGAGCTTTATGCAGCATGTCCAAATGTAAGGGTAACTATAGGGGATGTGAAGGATGATCAGAATTGCTTTGTTCAGGAGATGTCATCGTATCCCCTTATCCTTGGGCAACCCTACATTACAGCTGTAAGGATGGAAACAAAGGTTTTGGATGATGGTTCAGCATATGCAAGAATAAGGAGTAAAGATGGCAAAAAAGCTGTTCAATTTTTGACAGTTTGCATTAACCATGAAAGGAATCGTGAGTCTCTTCGGGCACAGTCACTTCCAAAGATAAATAGAGAATTCATGAATTACAGGGAGATGAGGGATTTTGGCCAGGTGCCATTGTAAAGCGGGATTCCAATGGTACAAGGGGAAATGAGTTCTCGCAGGACTCAATCAATGTAAATAGCTTTTCAGTAAATTTTCAAGGATTCTCCAGCTATGGGTCATTGGTTTTTGTAAAAAGCAAGGATTTGAAGCGTGGCATGCGAAAACATATACAAAATAAACAAAAAAGTTTTGAGCAATGTGGTCTTTTTGGGAAGAATGAGTTTATTTCAGGAGTGCTTGATGAGGTATCATTTGTAGATACTATGGATGTGCTTTTTGATATGGGAAGAGCATGCTTACAGGGTGGAAATGAAATGATAGAGGTGTCATCTGTGGAGATGTATGATATAATCCAGGAATTCGAGGGGGTGGAATGTAAAAACATGAATTGTGAGATGGATGCTCATGTTGATACAAAGTACAAAACGGTTGCAAAGAAGGTGAAACCAGTTGCCTTGCCCTTGCCACCAGGAAGCAAGGAGAAGATAGATGAAGCTTCTATGCAACCAAATCTTAGAGATCCGAAGAAAATTGGGCATAAATTTACTCAAGAAACTCTAAAAGAGCTGAAGATTGGTGAGAAGGATTTTCTGTTGCCAGTTGAAAGGGAATGCTTTGAGGAGATGCTTGTAAAACATGGGAAAGCCTTTGCTTTTCAGCCGCATGAGATAGGCTGTGTTGATCCAAGTGTAACAGCACCAATGGTGATCTTTACTGTTCCACATGTGCCCTGGAACCTGCGGCCAATTCCAGTACCAAAGGCTCTCTTGCCGAAGTTGATGGAATTACTAAAGGAAAAGATCAGGATGGGAATCTTGGAGCCTTCATGTGTCCCATATTCCAATAGATGGTTTACTGTACCAAAGAAAAATGGGACATTGCGCTTTATTCAAGACATGCAACCTGTAAACAAAGTCACAATCAGGAATGTGGGAGCAGGTCCAATTGTGGATGAGTTTGCAGAAGCATTTGCAGGGAAAGCTATATACTCTATGGGTGATCTGTATTCGGGATATGATCAGTTCCAGCTGGATATACAAAGCAGGGACTTGACCACAATGAGAACTCCTTTGGGATTAGTAAGGATGTGTACCTTACCACAGGGAGCCACTAACTCAGTGGCACATATGATGAATGGAATGAATAAAGTCTTACGAGACTTCATACCACAAAAAACTATGCCATTTTTGGATGATGTGCCAATAAAGGGCTGTGATGAGAAAGACAAAGATGGGGATTTGGATTCAAAGGGGTGCCGCAAGTTTGTGGCAAATCATATAAAGGATTGTGACATGATTCTATCCAGGCTTGAAGAAGTGAATCTTACTTTATCTGGGCTGAAATCAGTGTTTGGAGTTGGTGAAGTGCTAATAGTGGGACACCTTTGTAGTACTAGTGGACGCCGACCTTGTCCAGCCAAGATAGATGCAATACAAAAGAATGAAGGAAACATGCATTAATGTTACAGAGCTGAGGAGATTTCTTGGAGCATGCGTCTTTTATGTTATTTGGATCCCACATTATGCACATGTAGCAGATCCTCTTTATCAACTTTTGAGGAAAAAGCAAAAATTTCTGTGGAGTGCAGTACATATTAAAGCTATGCGGAAGCTGAAATATTTGCTCCAATCATCACCCATTTTGAGAAAGGCAGATTATGAGTGTGGCAGGCCTGTGATTGTTACAGTTGATACTAGTCCTACTGGGATAGGATGGGCAGTAGGGCAAGATGATGAGGATGATCATAGGTATGTAATTAGATTTGGAGCAAAGGTATTAAGCTTTCGGCAACGAAAGTATCCACAGATCAAGAGAGAGTTATGGGGGATAGTCACTGCTCTAAAATGTGAAAAAGAATATCTTATTGGGGCATCCGTACTTGTGGACACTGATTGCTTGCCACTTCTTGGGATGATAGCAAGTTGTACCACTCCAGATATTGCTATGCTTAGGTGGATTGCTTATATCAAGTCACTAAATCCTGAGTTTGAGCATATTGCGAGAAAAGATAATCCAGTTGCAGATATGATATCAAGAGCCAGGTATGAAGATGAGAAAGAGATGATTAGTGACATTGATGATGTGGGTACAAAGTTCTATACTACAGCATATGCAAAAGGGGATCATATTTGCCTATCAAATGCACTTGAGTCTTTTATTGAGGAAATATATGAAGGAGATTGGTTGCTTATTGGTCAATATTTGAGTACTCTGACAAGGCAAGAAAATTGGTCTGACTCAGAATTTAAGAGGATCCGCAGAAAAGCATATGGTTATTTCCTAAAGGATGGGTATCTCTGGAAGCATCCTAAGCAGAGGAATGCTATGCCACAGAGAGTCATATGTGATAAAGAGACTCAAGGAAAGCTTGTGAAAGAATTCCATGAGAGTCTCTGGGTTGGACATAGAAGTGTGTGGGCCACCTTTACCAAAATAAAGGAAAAATATTGGTGGAAAGGAATGTACAAGGATATTTCCCAATATGTGGAAACATGCATGGTATGCCAAATGTACTCAAATGTGCGGCATCGTGATGGCTTGCAACCCACCTACCCACCTGCCATGCACTACAAATGGGTAGTGGATCTAGTTACAATGCCCTTGGGAATTTGGCAGATGCGGTATATAGCACTTGCAAGAGAAGACTTGACAAATCAGGTAGAGGGGCGTGCTCTTAGAACAAAGAGTACGGAAACAGTATGTAAATTTCTCTTGGAAGATGTGATCTGCCGGTATGGTTGTATTGGGAAAATAACAGCTGATAGGGGTGAGCTAGATGTTGAAGAAGCAAGGGAATTCTTCTCTAGAATTGGTATCAAACTGTCTCTTACATGTGCTTACAATCCTGAGGGCAATGGGAAAAGTGAGCGAGGACATCCTCCAATCATTAAAGCTTTGGCTAAGGCATGCAGAGAAAGAATGCGAGAGTGGCCAAAGCTGTTACCATATGCCTTGTGGGCTGACCGTACAACTCATAGCTCAGTGACAGGATACATGCCTGCAAAATTAATGTATGGTCAGAAGCCAGTGATGCCAGTTGAAGAAGTAGTTCTAACTTGGAATGTATTGCCCTGGGTGGAAGGATTGAGCAGAGATGATCTCCTTGCATTGCGAATAAGACAATTGGAGAGGAGGCCTGGAGATGTAGAGCTTGCTAAAGCTCGCTTGAAAGATGCAAGGTTGAAAAATAAAAAAAGATTTGATAATAGACACAGACTCCGGCCAAAACCTATTGAAGAAGGTGATTGGGTTCTAATGTATGACAGTAGCCTTGACAACCAATTCACTGTTCAAAGAAAATTTGCAAAAAGATGGTTTGGCCCTTACATTCTCAAGCATGTGCATGGAAATGCCACGTATACTTTGTGTGAGCTTGATGGAACAGAAATAAAGAATCTTGTGGCAGGCAAAAGAATCAAGATATTTAAAAGAAGGTATGATAGTGATCCTTTTGATTCACAAGAGACTCAGGATGAGAGGCTTGACAGTGGTAGTATGGATATGATTGAAGAGGAAGAGGATGATCTTCCTGGACGTGCAGAAGATGAAGACGACATCCAGTTATATGTGGACCTTGATGATGATTTGGCACATACCAGAGGATGTGCAGGTTTAGAGGGGGTGGATGTCGTGCCATGGCACGTCTATGGTGTGAAACCGTGCATGTGAGGCCATCAAATACATATCCAGATGCATGAGGTTATGTGCCATGACGAGTCATTATATGATGCCATGTACATATGTTTATATTGTAAATGAGGTTCAATAAGACAAGCTGAGGCTGAGCCAGATCTAGGAGTTTCTGTATATGAGTGTGGAGGGTGATGGTTCTGCTGTTACTCAGAGCCCGTGGGTAAGTTAGAAACATCCAGTTTTATATGATGGTATGAGTGGCACGCCAAAGGGATAAGTTAATGATGTTAATGGCTTCCCATGTGCATAATGTGTGGTAGCTTTTAAATGGTATCGATTGGGTCAAATCAGTGAATACCTCTTATGGAATGCAAACATGAGGGCATGCCAATGCACAAAGGAATGTATTTATGAAGACATGGGAAAATACTTGAATGAACAATTGGGGATTCTATAAAACACATGGCCGATATGATGATTTATAAACTACGGAGGCATCAAGAGTAATAGAGATTCAATGGACATTACAGTGCCGAAGAATTTATTGAATGCCGGGGAATAAAATTAGATGAACTACTTTGCATTGAGAACCTTACCTTAATGCTAAGGTTAGAAGTAATACACTAAGGGTGGCAGCGTACGTGGAAAAGAAATGTATTTCTTTTTATTGGAATTTTCTAGATAATGTGCAAGAGAGATGCGAGCGCAGCTTTATGGAAATGGAAATTTCCGGATTGTAAGCTGCAAAAGGTGGTGTAGGCACGATTTCCCCGCGGGAAAAAGAGAGAAAAACCAGAGGTAGGAGGCGGCGATGATCAGAGAAGAGAAATGTCTGCAGAAAATGGGAACCAGAGCCCAATCGACCAGTAATTTTTATTTCAAGAATACATATACTGTTCGTGCCTTGTAGGTGTTAGATTTGAAGGAAATCTTGAGTACTATAAAGGGAGATGCTCTTCGTTTTTTTTCCTTCACGACTTTCATCGAACAGTTGGCGGCGTACAACCTTGCGATTGGTGAAATAAATCAAGAGATTCCATGCTTGTAAACCTTCAGTTAAGTGACTTTTTTTTATTTCCTTTAAAATTACTTTCACTCTATACGATTTGAGAGAATTGTATATCCCATATATCAAAAGGAATTTGGAAATGAATAGAGAGATTTTGGAAAAAAATCTAAAGGATTTGGAGCTCGGAGATTTGTAAGGTAACAAAAATACATTTAAGTCGAGGGAAAATGATCTTACTTCCAACTCGATTGTAATTTGGAAATTATGAGTATGTTATAGCTATGCCGAATGCTATCTTTTGCTTGTGAGATGTTAGAATATTAAGGCAGGTTTTCAGGTGATAAAGAGCATCTTGATATAATGGTTTTGATGGCACTGGATGTAAAGGATGTAATTGGTCACATGTATATTGGAAAATTTTGAAGGCTTTGTTATGCCTACATGTGAATGGTTCAAAGGATTTCGAGAAAGAAGTCAGTGAGTAAAGGAACAAACACTTGGTATGCAATTTTGTGCAATCATCAGGATGAATTCAAGGATGTATTGAGGTGAATCGACACATGTATTTGTCATTGGAAATAGTGATGTTCAATACTCCTTGGGAAATTTTGTGTGTGAGTTTCCTTGTTAGATTTGACATTCACTCTCACGGCTAGAAGTCTCGTACTTTCCTGGCTGTACTGCACACATCACGACAACGCATACAAATGTGGGTTTACTGGATGTGGAGCCTCATCAGCACATTTTAATGTTAAATAGAAAGGTGTTAGGCTGCCAAAAAGTTTCTAATTTGAATGAAAATTTGTATGTTGAATGCCAAATAGTGGGGTCTGAAATAAACATCGAGAAACTATGGAAAATATTTTTGACACTTTTTTTTAAATGCCTATTTCAACACTTTTTGACATTTATTTTAACTATTGGGATTTTTAATAAACCGACACTAGGCACTTAACTGCATTTGCAATTTTGGGAGATTTTTCTTGTGGAGAAGTTGCGACCCTATCTACACCTCCCGCATCCCTTATGAATGAGGATATCCCTTTCATACTGCACTCTCCAAAGCTCAAGCTTATTGCAAAGACCATACTCTCCAACCAACTCTAAATCCAAACGCTCCTTCTCATAGGGCCTTCTCATAGGGCCTACGAGGCCTTCTTGAAGGTCTTGCCATAGTTATTACAGTAGAAGCTAGTGTGCACCATCCCTCCTCTAGCCTTTTCTTGTGTTTGTGAAACTCACACACAAGTGTGAGTGAAACTAAGCTCGACATTGAATCTTTATTTAGTTTCATTTCTTATGAAACAAATTTATATACTTTAAAGGTTGCAAATACAACAAATATGAGACTCTTTCTTTCTTTGAACTTCTAATGAACTCATATTTATTTTAAAACAAATTTACATTCTACTTAGGTCACAATTTAAAAAATATAAGACACTTGCTTTCTTTGAATTTCCTTAATCACCTAGCATTTTTTACAAATAAGGAAGTTACCTCACTAAGGGCACCACAAACCTTGTACAAGAATTCTTTTGTTTGCATGTGTTCCACGGGAGGAACACTCACGGGAACACGGATTATGGAAGGAGGCCGGAAGCAATTAATGCGAGAGCGGGATCGTAGCCATGGGAACATAAAGACGTACATAATTTTTCTATATTTTTGTGCCGAAGTGCAATGTAAATCGTTTTAGACCAATGTGGGTTCTAAATGAGAGTTCTAAGTGTATTAAGCAAGGCTCACTTATGGGGTTGTCCGCTCATGTGTGAAAGAGGCCTAGGGTTAGGGTTAGTGGCATCTCTATAAAAGAGATGTTAGCTAAAGAAAGAGGACGTTTTTGGCCATTCTCATAAGCTATTGAGTGAAGCTCTTGAGCTCTCAAGCTATGGCAACTCTCTAACTCTCTCTCTATTGTACTGTAATGAGCATCAAGCTCCAATGAGTATAGCTCCACTTCTTTCTCTTAATCTGTTTTAGCATCATTGAAGTAGGTTAATCTATGATTAGTTGAATGCTTCTTTCTTTCTCTTGTGTATGCATGCTTGTAGTGTGTGTGTGTGTAGTCTCCATTGATACAAGCTCTTGCCCACTTTATTAGCAATGAGTTATTCATGGATAGACTCTCTCTATGATCTTGTGGGTTTGTGAATGTTACATTCTATGCTTGCTTGTGGGTTAGTAGATGCACGCTTATGGGTTTGCTAGCATTAGGGAAAGCTAAGATTTAATCAATGTTTGAATGGGATTAAGAGATTGCCATGCATTGCTTGTTCTCTTGATTAGTGTTAGTGGATTTAAGGGATTGAGAGATTGATTGAGGTGTTGAATGGTTGAATCGTCAACAAGTGGTGGTTCGTGTATGTGAGCTCTCCCTCATGGGATAAGCCTTCATGCACTAATTGGGTCGAGTCCTCGGATTGACATTGTGTTTCTTAACACATTTGTTGATCAGTAGTACTCTATGAGCACTATATTGCATGGTAGAGAGAACCGCTCTACAATGGCGCGGCTGGCTGGGGAGCGAGTGCCTACATTAGTTGAGCACCATACACACAATACCACTCCTTGTTAAGCTCCAATCGGTTGCAAAACCATTGGATAGGAGAGCAGGCTTTGGGACTAATTTTGGTACTTATTTAAGACTAATCTTTTGTTAAATTCTCTTTATTGTCTTGCAATTTGAGTGCGATTGGCTAAGCTACACTTCTCCCTTGAGGTCAGGACCAGGATTCAACACACGGGAAGGATTGGAGGTAGGCACTAAACCTCCCAATTTCAATTTGTGTGCAAAAGAGAGAGGCCTGTTTTTGCATTTCTGTCATTCTATTTGAGGATAATTTTTGCTGTCTGAGGTTAATTTTTACAGTTTCAATTTTTTGCATGTTCGTTTTATTTTCTGTTCTTAGCTTAGTTTAGTTTTTTGTATCTTTAATTTTGTACATTTTAGTTCTCTGTTAAACCTGCATTTTAGTTCTCTGTTAAACCTCCACCTGTAGAGGGGGGTTTCTAATTTTTGAGCAAAACCATCTGAGCATTTGAGCAAATTGGATCAGAATGTAGTTTTTTTGTGTCAAAGTTTATGAAAACAATCCAAGTGTATGGACCCCTTTTGTGAATAAAGGGGTCATATTGCTTAAGAAAAGAAATGGATATCCTCATTTCTGACTAAACAAGTTTTCTAACTCTTGAAGTTCATGAAATGAGGCCATGATTATGAAACCGTTTTGTAAATGAAGGGTCCATATTTCTCAATTAAAGAAACAATAAAAGAAGTGGTTATCCTTGTAAACTAATAAACCACAACAACTAGTTTTGTGATTGTAAAATCATCCTACAAGGCTTCCCATCATGAAGGTGTGCAATCTGCAAAAAGTATTATTATAATAGTCCTTTCAAATTTTGTTCAACATCATGAAGGTGTGCAATCTGCAAAAACCAGGCCTTGAGGCATGCAAGATAATGCTGTGAAGATCTCTTTTGTACTCAAGTTAGCTTGGTGACCAAAAATATTATCTTTTCTATCCATATAAGTTAATATGTAAATAATATAGCCCAATTTTAAGTCAAATACACTCACAATATTTTCTATTTTGCTATTTGTTGTATTTTCCAATACATGCTCACATTATTTCAAATAAGTTTTCTACCTATGCAAATGAAAATGAAGACATGATTTATCACATAGAAGACATGTTCAAACTTTTGTGATGTAAAATCATCCTTCAAAATGTCCTACCACAATTATCAAGTGGAGAATAATTAGCACACTATCCTTGTGGTTCAAATTACTCATGAAAAAAAGGATTTCTTATATCCAATCCAAGGTACAAAAGGAAATGTAACAAATATAGCCAAATTTTAAGTCAATATTTTACACTCATAGTTTGGTATTTTGGTACTACTAGATGTGTTGAGTTCATGTTATTTCAAATAAGTTTCCTACAAAGCGTCTTGCCACAATTATCAACAAGTAGAGAAACAAACCAAAAATTTACACAAGGAGAAATGCAAAAGGCCCCAAAAACATTGTTCTTGTGGTTCAAAATCTTCATGGAAAAAAGGATTATTATAGATATCTTTTCATTTTGTATTCAACATCATGAAGGTTCAATCTTCAAAAAAATACCATTTTTGTGCTTCAAAATCCTTATGGAAAAAGGATTATTATAATAGCCCTTCCATTTTTTGTTGACCATCATGAAAGTACAGTCTCCAAAAACTAAACCTCAAGGCATGCGGGACAATGCCTGGAATATCTCTTTTTTACTCAAGGTGGCTTGGTGAACAAACATATTATTTCTGCTATCCAATCCAAGGTATGAAAGGAAGATGTAATAAATATTTGCAAGCCATGGTAGTCCAATCTTTCATTCGCTTCACAAAGTCAAACAACACCCAACAATGACCCAGTTCTCCTCCAGGTCTCATTTTATTTACCAAATCAACCCCTGAACCAGAACCTTGGGTAGACATTTTAAATACATGACACCTGCTGAATGAACTATGTTGCAATTGTCCAGGAAACAGTACACTTTGGAAATAATTATATCTACAATGTCTTTTCAAGTATAAAATTCCATCTAGCCCATCTGACACAGGTCGAGAGTCACGTCGACTCTCCTCAATCCATCTTGATAATCTACACAGACATAAAGTTGATCAATATTCATTGTGATAACATAATTTAATAAACCAATGCAATAACAAATGTTATGGTAATTACCTTCTTTTGTCAAGCAAAGGTTCACATTGTTTTAGCAAATCTTGTAGCTCAACATCCGACATCTTAATCCCATCTTGCACATTTTTAGACAATAAAGTTTCCAGAATAATGTCTTGGATAATTATATTTTGTATCCTTTTAGGGCATACAGCACCACCAGCCCTCACCATTTCAGAAACTTTGGTTTTAATGGCATCCTTTGTTCTTCTAGTCAAACCATCTCCAACAGGATGATTATGATGGCCATGGTGTATGACTGCACGAGTAAGATTCACACCATCTCTACATTCTGGCATGCAGAGTAACATTTCACAGTAACATCTCTCCAAGCAAATTGGTGGACGACCACAATGTATACATGATAAGGAGCCATATGATTCAATTGACACATTTGCTGGGGCCACTCTAATCAATCTCCCATCCCATTGTGTCTCATTCTCTATCCCAATTCTTTCTTTATAACCACAAGTTGCATTTATACAACGGAGGTGACCTCCACATTCCTTTCTACGAACCACACCAGGAAATACTATATTTGTTGTAACAGGATCACTCCAAACATGACCATCAAATTTTGACTCCGTACCTTTTGTGCGATGTTTCATTGAAGTAGCTGGTAGCTCAAAGAAAACATCACCATCATAAGTAGAAGGCAACTCTGTAAGATTCCTCCCCCAACCCCCTTTTTGATGTCTAGTATCTTCCCTTGTAATCAACCCTCTTCAGAAATATAAAGACCTTGTTGCTAACTATTTTAGCCTAGAGAGAGAAAAATTATTCTAGAGAGAGAATATTCAGATTTTGAATATTTTTGGATAGAAATATATCTCTTATAATTCAGATGAGTTTCCCTGAAACAGAAATTCAAAAAGAATTTTCCAATGTGCAATTGGAATTAATTGGAAATAGGTATAAAGAACCTTAGTCTAAGGGTCTAGATTTTCAGGAATTTTTGGATTATGGTCCAATTAAGGTTCCTATGGGCCAATAGCATCAATCCATGTGTAGGGAGGAGATAAATCCAATTTGTAAAAGAAGATACCCAAAAATGAGTAAATGCTCACATAAGGTGAAGAGTTGAAAATGTACAAGGTTTATTAGTAAAAAAATTATGAGCAATATTAAAAGTATGACATACGTAAGGAAGGGGAATTCTTTAAAGGAGGTGCATATTTCACATAAGATGAAGAGTTGAAAATGTACAAGGTTTATTAGTAAAAAATTATGAGCAATATTAAAAGTATGACATATGTAAGGAAGGGGAGTTCTTTAAAGGAGGTGCATATTTCACATAAGATGAAGAGTTGAAAATGTACAAGGTTTATTAGTAAAAAATTATGAGCAATATTAAAAGTATGACATATGTAAGGAAGGGGAGTTCTTTAAAGGAGGTGCATATTTCACATAAGATGAAGAGTTGAAAATGTACAAGGTTTATTAGTAAAAAACTATGAGCAATATTAAAAATATGACATATGTAAGGAAGGTAAGTTCTTTAAAAGAGGTGCATATTTCACATGCTTGAATGAGTTTTAAACTCATAAAAATTGAGATATTTCATCTCTCCTCTCTCCTCATTCAAGTCTAGTTCCAAAAAGTTAGCTTAACTGACCTAAAAATGGTCAAATATTGACCAAACTGATTTAGAAAATTCTAGAATCAGTTTGTTTGGTTAGGAGCTCAATTTTTCCTATAAATAGAAGCCTCCCCCTTGTTGAAAAATATATAGTGTTTATGCATCGTTACTCTACTCCACCTAAGCCAAGAACTGTGAATTCATTTAATAATTCACTAGTTTTTGGAGCTTCCCTCTTTCTTCAATCCCCATTAGTGGCTCCATCAACATACTTAACCAATTGATTGGTTGGGGGCCTCTACCGTGAACAAAGAATCAAGCAATTTGTAAGGTAATTAGTGAATATTGATCTTTCTATAATTTCTCAATGTTTCTCTCTTCTCAACCCCTCTCAAGCTTGAGAAGTTTAATTGGTATGGTTTTTTTTTAAATGCTATTGAAGTTTGAATAGTAGTGAAGAGTTACATAATGCTATTGAAGTTAATTTTCATTTATGTTTAAATTCTAATGATTTTTATGTAAATTCTCTCTCTCACTCAAGAAATGGTCATACTCATGACCCATTCTCAATCCAAATCAAGCTTTTCATAAAGCTTTTCCTTAACCCAAGATTAAGCTATGCTTGAGGCCAAATTAATGGCTTTTTTCTATGCTTTTAGTTTATGTATATTAATGATTCAATCTATTATGGATTAATAATCCAATTAGAGATTATTTTAATTATTTTCTTAATGATAAGCATTATCCCTTAGAAAAATTGAGATTTATCAGTCATAGCAGCGGAGCTATGGCAAAATTTTTATAAAAATTATGCATAAAATAATCTCATTCAAAGCATAAAAAGAGGACTTCCTACCATATTCTAGGAATTATCATCCTAGACTAATTGAAAGAATTTCATTATAATCATGGAGAAATTGAATTTTTATATTATGCATAATGGATAAATTTTTATATCAAAAGTGTTACTTTTATCATTTTTATTTACATGCATAGAAGTATGCATAATGGATAAATTTTTATATCAAAAGTGTTACTTTTATCATTTTTATTTACATGCATAGAAGTATGCATAATGGATAAATTTTTATATCAAAAGTGTTACTTTTATCATTTTTATTTTCATGCATAGAAGTATGCATAATGGATAAATTTTTATATCAAAAGTGTTACTTTTAGCATAATTGAATTTCATGCATAGAGGTATGCATAAGAGATGAATATTTTATTATAAAAGTGTTACTTTTACAATAATTAAAATTCATGCATAGAGGTATGCATAAGAGATGAATATTTTATTATAAAAGTGTTACTTTTACAATAATTAAAATTCATGCATAGAGGTATGCATAAGAGATGAATATTTTATTATAAAAGTGTTACTTTTAGCATAATTGAATTTCATGCATAGAGGTATGCATAAGAGATGATTATTTTATTATAAAAGTGTTACTTTTAGCATAATTGAATTTCATGCATAGAAGTATGCATAAAAGATATGGGAAGTGATAAGATATGATAAGATGCATATAAGATGAGTTAAGATGTGATAAGATGTGTATGGGATGAGATAAGAAGTGTATGAGATGAGATAAGATGTATATGGGTTGTGATAGGGTGAGAATGGATGTGATATAAAAGATTAGATATGAAGGCATATGGGGTTATATGAATGGGAATGTGAAAATGGATGTATGTATGTGGATGTATGCATGTGAAAATGGATGTATGCATGAAGATGTATATGCATAGATGTGAATGTGGATGTAGACGTGGTTGTATAGAAGTGAATGTGGAACGTGGATGTGGATGTATGTATGTATGTGGATGTATGTATGTATGTATGTATGTGGATGTAGATGTGAATGGGAATGTGGATGTGGATATATGTGAATGTGGATGTAGATGTGGATGTATAGATGTGAATGTGGAATGTGGATGTGGATGTATGTATGTATATGGATGTAGATGTGGATGTATAGATGTGAATGTGGAATGTGGATGTGGATGTATGTATATATGTGGATGTAGATGTGGATGTATAGATGTGAATGAGAATGTGGATGTGGATGTATGTATGTATGTGGATATGGATGTATGAATGAGGACGTGATAGTGGATGTATGCATGAGGATGTGGATGTATGAATGAGGACGTGATAGTGGATGTATGCATGTAGATGTAGATGTGGATGTATAGATGTGAATGGGAATGTAGATGTGGATGTATGTATGTATGTGGATATGGATGTATGAATGAGGACGTGATAGTGGATGTATGCATGTGGATGTGGATGTATGAATGAGGATGTGATAGTGGATGTATGCATGTGGATGTGGATGTATGGATGTGGATATGGATGTGTATGTATGAATGTGGATATGGGATGTGAATGTATAAATGAGGATGTGAAAATGGAGGTAAGCATGTAGATGTGGATGTATGTGGATGTATGGATGTGAATGTGGATGTGGATGTGGATGTATGGATGTGAATATATGATATGTGATGTGAAGGAATATGAAGTGAAGAGATGGAAAATGATGTGATTGGATGAGTATACATATAAATGGAATGAGGAATAAGTAATGTGGATTATATGAGGGATAATGTGGAAAAATTAGAGTTAATATAGAAATTGTATTTGTAAACTGTTTGTAAAATGCTGTTTGTAAATGGCTGTTTTATGTCAAGAATGCTGGGAAAGCATTTTGACCGTCTTGTGATTAAGGTCGTGGAGACCTAACTGATAAAGTTGCAACTGCTGACGGAGAGTCAATGGAGGACGTCTCGCGTAGCAAGGTCGGCCGAGGTCTTGACCAGCCTCGGTTCGATTAAAATGGTGAGCTTCCGGTACGGTGGATGAGGGACCAAGGAAGCGGCCTATGAGTGAAGCGCTAGGTCACCTGCGAAGGATCCTAGAGGGTGCTGACCATACGGTGCTCGGGCTCTGGGTCGCCCAGGATACCCACGCGTGCGTCGAGGAAGATATTGGAACAAGGAGTAAAAGTTGTTTTGTGAAACCGGGCATGGATCTGGTTGATTGACCTTGCTGGTCTTCAATGGATGAGTCCATGGCTCTTTATATGGATCTGTTGGTTGATCTTGCTGATCTTCAACGAGAGTCCATCTTGATTTTTATAAGTGATTATATTGCCGAGTATTATGGGCTAGGAACTATTGAAAAGGCCCCTGTGTGGACAGGTGGTGAGCGTTCTAGTTGCCAATGATGCCATAGATACTCTGATGAAGGAATGATGGGAAATTAAGAATCAACCGGATAAATTGGAAGATTGTGATCAGTGGTACTATGGTTTCATTAAAGGATTGTTTTAAAGTTAGCTGATGCTAAGAAAAAGGCAATTTTCATATTGGGTGTGTAAGTGGTGTGGCTAGTTTTATGTTGCATGAACTTCCGGCTAGGGGGCCTTGGAACTCTTTTCCTTGGTACCCGGGACAAAACCTAACCAAATTCCAAATTGGATCCCATCACTACAGTGGTTGGGCGGTTGGCTAACCCATGGGATCGGATGGGGTTAGGCTGGACTGATGGATCCGTAAATCGAGATTTAAATTCTATTATTACGATAGATGAAGTAAATCCCGGATAGAAATTGTTCTATGGATAGGAATCAACGGCTATGCCTCTTGATGGGGAAAAAAGCGTTGATCCCAATGATCCAAGTGCAAGTTTCTTCCTTGATTTGACCAAGTACCGTTAAAGGTGCAGTCAGATCAGTTGATCTGTAATGATCTTGACTGCGTTAGAGTAAAGAGTTATCCTGGTGGAATCGCCCATGCTTTCCGGGTAAGGGAAGTTTTTTCGGGTTCGGTTTTGGAAAAACCGACGGATTAGTCTCTTGTCCGGATATCCGTGGACGAGGCCCCGAGTGTGGGTCCCTGCCCCGCGCTGTCGTGACGTGGACGGTGTCGCTGGGAACACACTGGGTGTCTGGCTGTGAGAGTTACGTCCAAAATCCCGCAAGGAAACAAAACAGTTAGCTCTTCAAGGGACATCACCTCATGGTATTCACATGAAAGATACACATGGCCATCATGGAGCATCAGAGGCTCAACATCCAGCAAAACTATTAAATCAAAGCCAACATAGACACCTCATATACATGAGTAAACCAACCATCATATGGTTCCAAAATCCAAGAAAAAATCAAAACCCACAAGATGTAAATGGATCCAAAACTGCAGCTCTGCTCCCTTCAACATTTCATCTCTTTCAAGGAGTCAGCAAAGTAGAGAAAGGTAGGATGCCCACTGCTCTCGAGGATCGTAGAGGTCCTTCACATCCAGAATATCTTCGGCATCTTCGTAGCCTTGCTCTGTCAGTAGTATCGACTTCTGCTTCTCATCAACAGTATAGTGAATATCCCGTGCAAAAGCTGAAGCTATTTTTGCAGCTTTATAGTACTGTTCACTTGGCTTTTCAGCAGGCCCTGATATGATCAGTGGAGTTCGAGCTTCATCTATGAGTATAGAATCAACCTCATCAATGATACAATACTGGAAACCCTTCAGAACAAGATCCCTGACACTCACAGCCAAGTTATCTCGCAGATAGTCGAAGCCAAGTTCACTGTTGGTGACATAAGTCACATCACATAGGTAGTTCTCCCTTCTCTGCTCACTGGTCATACCCTCTTTCTAACCATAGGTTGATTAGTCGAGACGACAGTCACTGTCAACTTGTATATCTTTTCAAATTCGGCACTCTCTGTTGCAGCTGTACCAGTCAGCTATTAGGCCACCAGAGAGTCTCCCCTCAGCGCACACGTCGGCCTCTCCAGGCGGCCTGCCTTTTTCTACACCGTCCCGCTCCCTTCACACCAGCACACATGGGGCCCCAGACCTCTGCCTTCCATGAGATTCCACTGGCTTCTCTCGCCTGCGCCTCAGGCTGCCACGCCCAGAGCTATATGGCGACTGGCCTTTCTCCCCCACGGCGTCTGCCCAGGCTTTCCGTCCTCAGTCAGCTCTTACTCTGCACACCCCAGAGTCCAGCAGTTCTTCCCAGTCGCCTTCGAGCACCAGGTGCAGAGCTTTCCTTTTGCCTGCCACCGACGACCTTCAGCAAACTCCTCCTTTGTGCTTGCAGCTGCACCAGCCACTTTGCTACTCCAGAACCCGGAGGCCACCACACCTTCCAGCCGTCGTCTGGGTCTCCACAACAGCACCACCCGCGCTTTCTTTCACGTTTGCAGCTGCGAACCCCCAACACTCTCCTTTCTGCGGGGCCGCCTGTACTCTCCACTTCTCTGCTTATAACATGCGGCTCCTTAAACTGCTCCCCGACGGCGTCTGCTCAGGCTCCCGTCTTTTTTACACACACTCTTGGCTATCCCCCCACACATCACCTCGGCGGCGGCTCTCTCCATTTCCAGCTGCCGACCAGCTTCCAGAAGCATGGGTTGGCCGCCCCTCCACGCTCCACGCCTACTTTTCCTTTTTGGCCATTAAATATTATATATATATTTTTATTTTGCCTAAGATGGCCACCCTCATCTTTTCACACCAAATGCCCAATAACTTCCTTGGCTACATCAAATATTACTCCCCAGGTTTCTATACACCTCTTTCTCAAGGTAACACCGGCCCTCTCAGTGTTTAATGCCCATGCCTCCATATACTGACTCACGAGTGCCCATTGTATTTGGACGCGCCCACAAATTCAGACGACTGAGCAGCTGAAACCATCCCCAGCTGACCTCTCACCGGACAGGCTTGTAACAAGCTCAACACCAAACCGTTTCACCTGTACACCTGGCGATGCCCTCAAAAGCAAAACCCTCCACACGCCATACATCCCATATGTACACAGACACTTAATCCCACGCATCTGGATTTGCATTTGATGGCCTCACATGCATGGTTTCACACCATAGACGTGCCGTGGCACGACATCCACCCCCTCTAAACCTGCACATCCTCTGGTATGTGCCACACAGGTCCTGAAATTCAGTGTCCACGCATTATTTGCACACCAACATTGGTATATGTACAAGCCTCAGCAATCACATCTGAATGGTTCTGCTTTCCCACCTGGATCAAATACCAATCGCTTTTGGCATATGTGGCATATCCTTTGCTCATATGAAGCCCTATCCTCACTTAGATTCCCCGCATATGCATAATTATCCTCATCATTCAAAGTGGGATGCTCTTCAAAATGATTTGCTTCAAAAATTTCCTCAGGCCATGTTTGAAGCCTTTGCACCACATATTGTATGGCCACACCAAGTAACAACTACATTAACAGCATGGAACACACATTTGGTAACATCCCATCCAAATCTACCTTGCCTGGATCCAGCTCACCCACTGACAAACATTCATTCTTCTCATCCAAAGACGGGAAAGCATCAACACATACAAAATCCAACAAGGCATCATCGAGAATAGCCTCCAGATCTGAATCAATCTCATCACAATCATTTGGCTTACATAACACCTGCTCATTCTCACTTGCAACCAACAGTTGACTAGCATCAAGCATAGAAGAGCCCAAAGCTGATGGGGATCTATCATATACCATGAAATCATCCAATGCATCATCTAAGATAGCATCCAATCCAGGATCAATCGCATTGAAGCCATTATCATCTTGCAATCCCACATGTTGATTATCATGAACATTCATACCCCCATAGCTATTTCCATTTGGTTGCTCATATGCAGCCTCATGAGGCTCTGTGACCACACTTTGCATATCTTGCATGTTATCTCCCAGTATTTCTTGATACATGTCTGCAGATGGGCTTAGAACTATGGGTCCCTCACCCAAGTACCCTTGAATCTGTATATCATTGAACCCTGCATGATCCAAAAAGACAGATTCAATTTCCCTCTCCAAATCATCATCATAAACAGGCTTCCAAGCTCGAGATTGTTGCTCACAAATGTGGTTGCAAGGTAACCCTGACACTGATGACATAGCATCACCCTGTTTATTGTTGGAACACCCTGTCAGCATTCCAGAATAACCCAAATCCAAAGAACCTTGGCAACCAGCTTCAGAAGCAACATCGCTGTTGGAATCACCCATATCACTCACCCCCTCTAAATCAATCACACATACTTGTGGCCCGTCTGCATATTCATGTACATCATCCTGCTTATAAGCATCATAACCAGATAAGAATGCAGTAATGATAGCATCTTCTTCTTGTCTTAGACCTTCAAACTCTGCAATCATGCTTTCAACAAGAAGCATTGGTTCCTGCTGTTCTTCACACATATGATACGACACCTGAGGAACACCCTTCGAAACACCTGTCCTGAAGCTCTCTGAATCAAGTGTCTCCTCAAGCATAGGCATACATACATCATGTGGTATGATCATAGGACCCTGTATGTCTGCACCCTCAGAAAACAGATTATACTTGCACAGTTCACCCATTGCATCTTTATGAGGCTGTAGCAAAGCATCCCTTTTTGCACTGTGAAGGCCTTGTTGCTCACTAATGGCTTTTTGCAGTCCCAATTTAGCATAAACAGCCTCCACAATCTCTGTATCAGCCTTGAATAGCAGTTGCTTGTCCTCCATAAGACATGCATCGACAACCGCTTCTAAATTTGCTCGGATTGTTGCTGGAACACTATCACAGCTCACATTATACCTAGAACTCGCATAAACAAGTGCATCTGCAAAATCACTCCATTGTTTGGAGTGATACTCTGCTAGTTCCAGCACTTCATCTTTTAAATCAGGACTTACAAGGTATGCAAAAGATGCAATCATCATGTCTTCTGGAACCCCTTGATTCTTCATCTCTGTCTCGTAACACCTTAGATAGCTTTCTGGATCATAACCATCAAATATATTGACCCTGTCATATACCAATTGCACTGCAATTTCCACTGCTTCCTGAATTCGCTTTTCTTCTTCAATCTTCTTGAACCGCTCTTCAAGCTCTTTCATCTCTGCATATAAATGCTCCATTTTGCTAGCCATCTCTACGTACTCTCACCCCAGCGGGTTCACGTCGGGTTCACCAAAGCTGTCGTGACGTGGACGGTGTCGCTGGGAACACACTGGGTGTCTGGCTGTGAGAGTTACGTCCAAAATCCCGCAAGGAAACAAAACAGTTAGCTCTTCAAGGGACATCACCTCATGGTATTCACATGAAAGATACACATGGCCATCATGGAGCATCAGAGGCTCAACATCCAGCAAAACTATTAAATCAAAGCCAACATAGACACCTCATATACATGAGTAAACCAACCATCATATGGTTCCAAAATCCAAGAAAAAATCAAAACCCACAAGATGTAAATGGATCCAAAACTGCAGCTCTGCTCCCTTCAACATTTCATCTCTTTCAAGGAGTCAGCAAAGTAGAGAAAGGTAGGATGCCCACTGCTCTCGAGGATCGTAGAGGTCCTTCACATCCAGAATCTCTTCGGCATCTTCGTAGCCTTGCTCTGTCAGTAGTATCGACTTCTGCTTCTCATCAACAGTATAGTGAATATCCCGTGCAAAAGCTGAAGCTATTTTTGCAGCTTTATAGTACTGTTCACTTGGCTTTTCAGCAGGCCCTGATATGATCAGTGGAGTTCGAGCTTCATCTATGAGTATAGAATCAACCTCATCAATGATACAATACTGGAAACCCTTCAGAACAAGATCCCTGACACTCACAGCCAAGTTATCTCGCAGATAGTCGAAGCCAAGTTCACTGTTGGTGACATAAGTCACATCACATAGGTAGTTCTCCCTTCTCTGCTCACTGGTCATACCCTCTTTCTAACCATAGGTTGATTAGTCGGGACGACAGTCACTGTCAACTTGTATATCTTTTCAAATTCGGCACTCTCTGTTGCAGCTGTACCAGTCAGCTATTAGGCCACCAGAGAGTCTCCCCTCAGCGCACACGTCGGCCTCTCCAGGCGGCCTGCCTTTTTCTACACCGTCCCGCTCCCTTCACACCAGCACACATGGGGCCCCAGACCTCTGCCTTCCATGAGATTCCACTGGCTTCTCTCGCCTGCGCCTCAGGCTGCCACGCCCAGAGCTATATGGCGACTGGCCTTTCTCCCCCACGGCGTCTGCCCAGGCTTTCCGTCCTCAGTCAGCTCTTACTCTGCACACCCCAGAGTCCAGCAGTTCTTCCCAGTCGCCTTCGAGCACCAGGTGCAGAGCTTTCCTTTTGCCTGCCACCGACGACCTTCAGCAAACTCCTCCTTTGTGCTTGCAGCTGCACCAGCCACTTTGCTACTCCAGAACCCGGAGGCCACCACACCTTCCAGCCGTCGTCTGGGTTTCCACAACAGCACCACCCGTGCTTTCTTTCACGTCTGCAGCTGCGAACCCCCAACACTCTCCTTTCTGCGGCCGCCTGTACTCTCCACTTCTCTGCTTATAACATGCGGCTCCTTAAACTGCTCCCCGACGGCGTCTGCTCAGGCTCCCGTCTTTTTTACACACACTCTTGGCTATCCCCCCACACATCACCTCGGCGGCGGCTCTCTCCATTTCCAGCTGCCGACCAGCTTCCAGAAGCATGGGTTGGCCGCCCCTCCACGCTCCACGCCTACTTTTCCTTTTTGGCCATTAAATATTATATATATATTTTTATTTTGCCTAAGATGGCCACCCTCATCTTTTCACACCAAATGCCCAATAACTTCCTTGGCTACATCAAATATTACTCCCCAGGTTTCTATACACCTCTTTCTCAAGGTAACACCGGCCCTCTCAGTGTTTAATGCCCATGCCTCCATATACTGACTCACGAGTGCCCATTGTATTTGGACGCGCCCACAAATTCAGACGACTGAGCAGCTGAAACCATCCCCAGCTGACCTCTCACCGGACAGGCTTGTAACAAGCTCAACACCAAACCGTTTCACCTGTACACCTGGCGATGCCCTCAAAAGCAAAACCCTCCACATGCCATACATCCCATATGTACACAGACACTTAATCCCACGCATCTGGATTTGCATTTGATGGCCTCACATGCATGGTTTCACACCATAGACGTGCCGTGGCACGACAGCGCATGAAGTGCTACTTCCGCTGCTAGTACCCCGAATCTGTTGCACGGTGGGAACAGGGATCTCACAGTTGGTATCAGAGCGTTTGGTTAATAAAGATCAACTGAGAAGACAAATAGGTCAGAAATTTATCAAGAAACACAAAAAGGTTGTAATTGTGTAATATAATTCATACAATTTGATATTCAAACTAAAATTCGTAATTTGGTAATTGGGTCTTCAGATGGAAGTACCGCAATTATATAGAATCCCTGACTTGCTTGAGGCCTAGACATGATGGTATTTACCTTATAATTCCAAGGGCCGTGACTATCCGTATATACCGAGAGTATAACTGCAGCTCTTTACTGACAGTATATATGAGTAAATCTAAGGCTTGAAATTATAAGCATTAATGCTATCCAGATGATGAATTTGAATGTGGTTGATATGATTTTTAATTCTGTTTGGGAACTGATGAATTGATTGGGATTCTGATTGAAAAATGATGATTTTTGAAATTTAGTTGAAATATAATAACCTGAGCAAAACCGCAATGAGGATGAATGGGACGAGTCCCTGTAATGATAAATGATGATAATGATTTCAGCAAATCACTATGAGATTAGTGGATTGTGCTGTCAAAGTGCTACTGTTAACACTTGACTCGGTATATCAAGTTAAGGGATGACAAATTGAAAACTTGCTTGACTGAAATTCCCGTGGAGGAATGTTCAGAAAGAAAAATTTCGATCTGATGGACCATTATCGTGTTAAAGATATGAATGATATGATCTGAAATGAATTTATTTAATGATGAGTTCTATATAAGGGATATTTATCCCCGTATTCTGTTGGGTTGACCAGAATATAAGGAACCCTAGAATAAATTGGATCTTAAGAAAAAGAGTTGTCCTCTACTTGGCGAGATGAGGACATCTCGCACTTTTTTTAAGTGGGGTAGAATGTAAGAATTCTCCCCAGTTTTTGAGGTATTCAAAAATAAGAATCTCCTCTCTAATCTTATAACTATTCTCTCTCTAATATATAAATTTTTGACAGAATCATGAGACGAGGAAATCGTAGTCGTCAGCAGCCAGACCCTGTCACTGAAGATAACGAACTTGATCCTGATGTTCGCAAGGCTCTTCATAGGACTCAACCAGGACCCTTCAAAGGAGAAGGGGAGAACCTGGGTGAGACTTTGGAGAAATGGGTGGAAGCCATGGAAGAGTATTTTGACGTCACAGGTTATAATGAGCTGAGCAAAATAGCTCTTGGCCGGTTGAAAATAGTGGAAACAGCCAGGGTAGCATGGAGGAACCACTGTGACACCAACCGTCTAAATAGAAATACCCAATCTTGGAATGACCTAAAAACCTATTTGAGAAAGAGATTTTGTCCCCCTGGATTTTTGGAAACCAAAATGAATGAATTTTTAGAACTAAAGCAAGAGAACAAAACCATTGAAGAATATCACCAGGCCTTTGCTCTTCTACTCAAATACTCACCACCTCTAGATGAAGAACAGCTCATGGCCAGGTTCATTCGGGCAATGAACGAACCTTTGGACACACTGGTCAAAAATGCCAAACCAGTGTCCATGGCTGAAGCAGTAAAAATGGCAAAGGATTTTGCCAAAGCCTTTGTAGTAAAGGTCTCGCCAAAGCCTACACCCTCTAACTTTAAAAGATTCCAAGCCCAGGAAGGTACTTCAGACTTTCCACCCCCAAAGAGACAGCAAAGACCGATTCAGAATCAAGGTGCAGGAAGATTCCAAAGTGAAGGAAGATCCTTCCCCCAGAATACTTTCTCAGGAGGACCATCTATTTTAAGGATGCAAAACAATGAGCCCAGAAGTGAGAACCGGTGTTTTGGATGCCAAGGTTTTGGTCATCAGTTAAAAGACTGCCCAACTCCTGCCATGTCAAGGGAACAGGGAAGTCTAGGACCCCGAATTCAGAGACCAATTCCTTCATACCAGTCTAATCAAGGTCCGTCTCACCCAAGCCAGGGTAACCCTAGAAGAACTCCAAATCAACCGTCTGCCTCTACCCAGAGTAACCTCAGAACTCCTTTCCAGAACAGGGGCAACCAAAGAGAAAGAATTCCACCTCAGACTGTAGCAGCCAGAGCAGTCACAATTTCAGAAGAAGTAGAAGAGGAAAGAAGGGCAGATCTTTACTGCAATTGAAAAACCAAGGGCTTAACCGGCAGTTCTCAAGTCATCCATACTCCAGCAGAATACCAGGGAAAAATCGACCGTTCACCTCCAAGGCGTAAAGTTGAATGTGATTGAAGAAGAAGAAGATGATGAAAGAAATCATACTCCAACTGCGAGATGAGGACATCTCGCGTTTTTTAAGTGGGGTAGAATGTAAGATTCCTCCCCCAACCCCCTTTTTGATGTCTAGTATCTTCCCTTGTAATCAACCCTCTTCAGAAATATAAAGACCTTGTTGCTAACTATTTTAGCCTAGAGAGAGAAAAATTATTCTAGAGAGAGAATATTCAGATTTTGAATATTTTTGGATAGAAATATATCTCTTATAATTCAGATGAGTTCCCCTGAAACAGAAATTCAAAAAGAATTTTCCAATGTGCAATTGGAATTAATTGGAAATAGGTATAAAGAACCTTAGTCTAAGGGTCTAGATTTTCAGAAATTTTTGGATTATGGTCCAATTAAGGTTCCTATGGGCCAATAGCATCAATCCATGTGTAGGGAGGAGATAAATCCAATTTGTAAAAGAAGATACCCAAAAATGAGTAAATGCTCACATAAGGTGAAGAGTTGAAAATGTACAAGGTTTATTAGTAAAAAAATTATGAGCAATATTAAAAGTATGACATACGTAAGGAAGGGGAGTTCTTTAAAGGAGGTGCATATTTCACATAAGATGAAGAGTTGAAAATGTACAAGGTTTATTAGTAAAAAATTATGAGCAATATTAAAAGTATGACATATGTAAGGAAGGGGAGTTCTTTAAAGGAGGTGCATATTTCACATAAGATGAAGAGTTGAAAATGTACAAGGTTTATTAGTAAAAAATTATGAGCAATATTAAAAGTATGACATATGTAAGGAAGGGGAGTTCTTTAAAGGAGGTGCATATTTCACATAAGATGAAGAGTTGAAAATGTACAAGGTTTACTAGTAAAAAACTATGAGCAATATTAAAAATATGACATATGTAAGGAAGGGGAGTTCTTTAAAAGAGGTGCATATTTCACATGCTTGAATGAGTTTTAAACTCATAAAAATTGAGATATTTCATCTCTCCTCTCTCCTCATTCAAGTCTAGTTCCAAAAAGTTAGCTTAACTGACCTAAAAATGGTCAAATATTGACCAAACTGATTTAGAAAATTCTAGAATCAGTTTGTTTGGTTAGGAGCTCAATTTTTCCTATAAATAGAAGCCTCCCCCTTGTTGAAAAATATATAGTGTTTATGCATCGTTACTCTACTCCACCTAAGCCAAGAACTGTGAATTCATTTAATAATTCACTAGTTTTTGGAGCTTCCCTCTTTCTTCAATCCCCATTAGTGGCTCCATCAACATACTTAACCAATTGATTGGTTGGGGGCCTCTACCGTGAACAAAGAATCAAGCAATTTGTAAGGTAATTAGTGAATATTGATCTTTCTATAATTTCTCAATGTTTCTCTCTTCTCAACCCCTCTCAAGCTTGAGAAGTTTAATTGGTATGGTTTTTTTTTAAATGCTATTGAAGTTTGAATAGTAGTGAAGAGTTACATAATGCTATTGAAGTTAATTTTCATTTATGTTTAAATTCTAATGATTTTTATGTAAATTCTCTCTCTCACTCAAGAAATGGTCATACTCATGACCCATTCTCAATCCAAATCAAGCTTTTCATAAAGCTTTTCCTTAACCCAAGATTAAGCTATGCTTGAGGCCAAATTAATGGCTTTTTTCTATGCTTTTAGTTTATGTATATTAATGATTCAATCTATTATGGATTAATAATCCAATTAGAGATTATTTTAATTATTTCCTTAATGATAAGCATTATCCCTTAGAAAATTTGAGATTTATCAGTCATAGCAGCGGAGCTATGGCAAAATTTTTATAAAAATTATGCATAAAATAATCTCATTCAAAGCATAAAAAGAGGACTTCCTACCATATTCTAGGAATTATCATCCTAGACTAATTGAAAGAATTTCATTATAATCATGGAGAAATTAAATTTTTATATTATGCATAATGGATAAATTTTTATATCAAAAGTGTTACTTTT
The DNA here is from genome assembly GCF_041138505.1 of Cibotium barometz. Taxonomy (NCBI): domain Eukaryota; kingdom Viridiplantae; phylum Streptophyta; class Polypodiopsida; order Cyatheales; family Cibotiaceae; genus Cibotium; species Cibotium barometz. The sequence goes on from NC_141086.1 coordinate 25,202,182, forward strand.
ATCATTTTTATTTACATGCATAGAAGTATGCATAATGGATAAATTTTTATATCAAAAGTGTTACTTTTATCATTTTTATTTACATGCATAGAAGTATGCATAATGGATAAATTTTTATATCAAAAGTGTTACTTTTATCATTTTTATTTTCATGCATAGAAGTATGCATAATGGATAAATTTTTATATCAAAAGTGTTACTTTTAGCATAATTGAATTTCATGCATAGAGGTATGCATAAGAGATGAATATTTTATTATAAAAGTGTTACTTTTACAATAATTGAAATTCATGCATAGAGGTATGCATAAGAGATGAATATTTTATTATAAAAGTGTTACTTTTACAATAATTAAAATTCATGCATAGAGGTATGCATAAGAGATGAATATTTTATTATAAAAGTGTTACTTTTAGCATAATTGAATTTCATGCATAGAGGTATGCATAAGAGATGATTATTTTATTGAGAAAGTGTTACTTTTAGCATAATTGAATTTCATGCATAGAAGTATGCATAAAAGATATGGGAAGTGATAAGATATGATAAGATGCATATAAGATGAGTTAAGATGTGATAAGATGTGTATGGGATGAGATAAGAAGTGTATGAGATGAGATAAGATGTATATGGGTTGTGATAGGGTGAGAATGGATGTGATATAAAAGATTAGATATGAAGGCATATGGGGTTATATGAATGGGAATGTGAAAATGGATGTATGTATGTGGATGTATGCATGTGAAAATGGATGTATGCATGAAGATGTATATGCATAGATGTGAATGTGGATGTAGACGTGGTTGTATAGAAGTGAATGTGGAATGTGGATGTGGATGTATGTATGTATGTGGATGTATGTATGTATGTATGTATGTGCATGTAGATGTGTATGTATAGATGTGAATGGGAATGTGGATGTGGATATATGTGAATGTGGATGTAGATGTGGATGTATAGATGTGAATGTGGAATGTGGATGTGGATGTATGTATGTATATGGATGTAGATGTGGATGTATAGATGTGAATGTGGAATGTGGATGTGGATGTATGTATATATGTGGATGTAGATGTGGATGTATAGATGTGAATGAGAATGTGGATGTGGATGTATGTATGTATGTGGATATGGATGTATGAATGAGGACGTGATAGTGGATGTATGCATGAGGATGTGGATGTATGAATGAGGACGTGATAGTGGATGTATGCATGTAGATGTAGATGTGGATGTATAGATGTGAATGGGAATGTAGATGTGGATGTATGTATGTATGTGGATATGGATGTATGAATGAGGACGTGATAGTGGATGTATGCATGTGGATGTGGATGTATGAATGAGGATGTGATAGTGGATGTATGCATGTGGATGTGGATGTATGGATGTGGATATGGATGTGTATGTATGAATGTGGATATGGGATGTGGATGTATAAATGAGGATGTGAAAATGGAGGTAAGCATGTAGATGTGGATGTATGTGGATGTATGGATATGAATGTGGATGTGGATGTGGATGTATGGATGTGAATATATGATATGTGATGTGAAGGAATATGAAGTGAAGAGATGGAAAATGATGTGATTGGATGAGTATACATATAAATGGAATGAGGAATAAGTAATGTGGATTATATGAGGGATAATGTGGAAAATTTAGAGTTAATATAGAAATTGTATTTGTAAACTGTTTGTAAAATGCTGTTTGTAAATGGCTGTTTTATGTCAAGAATGCTGGGAAAGCATTTTGACCGTCTTGTGATTAAGGTCGTGGAGACCTAACTGATAAAGTTGCAACTGCTGACGGAGAGTCAATGGAGGACGTCTCGCGTAGCAAGGTCGGCCGAGGTCTTGACCAGCCTCGGTTCGATTAAAATGGTGAGCTTCCGGTACGGTGGATGAGGGACCAAGGAAGCGGCCTATGAGTGAAGCGCTAGGTCACCTGCGAAGGATCCTAGAGGGTGCTGACCATACGGTGCTCGGGCTCTGGGTCGCCCAGGATACCCACGCGTGCGTCGAGGAAGATATTGGAACAAGGAGTAAAAGTTGTTTTGTGAAACCGGGCATGGATCTGGTTGATTGACCTTGCTGGTCTTCAATGGATGAGTCCATGGCTCTTTATATGGATCTGTTGGTTGATCTTGCTGATCTTCAACGAGAGTCCATCTTGATTTTTATAAGTGATTATATTGCCGAGTATTATGGGCTAGGAACTATTGAAAAGGCCCCTGTGTGGACAGGTGGTGAGCGTTCTAGTTGCCAATGATGCCATAGATACTCTGATGAAGGAATGATGGGAAATTAAGAATCAACCGGATAAATTGGAAGATTGTGATCAGTGGTACTATGGTTTCATTAAAGGATTGTTTTAAAGTTAGCTGATGCTAAGAAAAAGGCAATTTTCATATTGGGTGTGTAAGTGGTGTGGCTAGTTTTATGTTGCATGAACTTCCGGCTAGGGGGCCTTGGAACTCTTTTCCTTGGTACCCGGGACAAAACCTAACCAAATTCCAAATTGGATCCCATCACTACAGTGGTTGGGCGGTTGGCTAACCCATGGGATCGGATGGGGTTAGGCTGGACTGATGGATCCGTAAATCGAGATTTAAATTCTATTATTACGATAGATGAAGTAAATCCCGGATAGAAATTGTTCTATGGATAGGAATCAACGGCTGTGCCTCTTGATGGGGAAAAAAGCGTTGATCCCAATGATCCAAGTGCAAGTTTCTTCCTTGATTTGACCAAGTACCGTTAAAGGTGCAGTCAGATCAGTTGATCTGTAATGATCTTGACTGCGTTAGAGTAAAGAGTTATCCTGGTGGAATCGCCCATGCTTTCCGGGTAAGGGAAGTTTTTTCGGGTTCGGTTTTGGAAAAACCGACGGATTAGTCTCTTGTCCGGATATCCGTGGACGAGGCCCCGAGTGTGGGTCCCTGCCCCGCGCATGAAGTGCTACTTCCGCTGCTAGTACCCCGAATCTGTTGCACGGTGGGAACAGGGATCTCACAAACTCATCCACAGTGACGCGCATTCCAACCTTCTCATAGGCCTCACGCAATCTGTTCTTTATAGGTAGTTGCATAATAATCTCAATGACACTATGTTGTTTGTCATTCTCAATGTTGCTAGCTGAATCATGTTTCCTTGCCTCATCATTTTTGTTGCAAACAGAGTAGAAATCTTTTTTGTTTTCGTGCACTAGAGTCTTCTGAAGTTCATTGTCATCAAGCTTGAATCTTTCTCCCTTCACGGTGAAAATATCACCAAACTGCGCATCAAGGTGAAACATTTTGTATCCATCGTCATGGACTTCGTATTGCAGCTCCATTGTCAAATCAGACCCATTATCACCAAAGTGCTGATGGACAGATATGGACCCAAGTGTGAATTGAAAATGGCTAGCAAGCACCATCTCTGACAACACTCCTCTACCTATGGAAGTGCGCACAAACATATGCAAAGATCTATCCTCATTCTGAATTGTGACAGATTCCATAAGAACGGAATGGTTGAGCTGTGCAACTTAATGAGATGAAGTCCAAAGGGTGAGATCAAGAGGAGAGTGTTCGTTTCAAGAACTCATTTTAAACAAGAGTCTGCCGCAAGAAAAAATGCTCACAAATGCTTTGCACACACTGCCCATTGTTTATACTCACAACTTTGTAAGATAGGTCTTGTGAAAGTCGGCACAAGTGTGACAATGGTACTGAACCATGATGTAAATTTTAGCCATCATTTGTTAACAACAATACTATAATACCATGGACTCTTAGACCTTTTAATCCCCAACCTTTCTTTGACACGTATGGGAGTTATTGCAAGCCATTCTCGCTAGCAATGACATTTCATTATTGCTACATAAAGTTGATAGATAGATATAAATTATAACTGTGGCGAACAAGAAATGGATGGTTAGCACATCTCTAACCTTTTGAATATAAATTATAGGGGTCTATTGGACTCTATCTTTCATCAATTATTAATGAAAGGTAGAGGCCAATAGACACCTTTCGTCGATGAAAGGGGTCTATGGGCCTCTATCTTTCATGAACCATTAATTAAATATAGAGGTTAATAAACCCCTTTCGTTGGCCTCTATATTTAATTATTCTCTCCAATAGGGGTCTATCATTAATTGAATATTAATCAAAAAAATATTTAATTGTATGTCGACCTCACACAGTAAAATTATCAACCTCACAATTATGAAAAATTATCAACCTCACACAGTAATGATGTTTAATTAAATGATCACTCATCATTGCTGCATTCTCATTAGCAATCGAATTCGTATGATAATCATTATAAGTCATGGTTCCTATTAACATCATAGTTTGGTAGCATAGATTGTAATTAAAGCTAATAGACCCCTTTCGTCGACGAAAGGGGTCTATTGGCCATTCATTTTCATGAGAGCCCTTGGATGAATTATGGATTGGATCGGCCATCGCCGCCCTCGCCCTCGTGATGACTTGCGACCCACCTTTCCCGCGCCCTCGTGTCTCTCTGTACTCTAGGCTCTCATGAAAATAAATGGCCAATAGACCCGTTTCGTCGACGAAAGGGGTCTATTGGCCTTTAAATTTTCTTAAGGGCTCATGAAAATGAAAAGCCAAAATACCCCTTTCGTCGACGAAAGGGGTCTATTGGCCTTTAAATTTTCTTAAGGGCTCATGAAAATGAAAAGCCAAAATACCCCTTTCGTCGACGAAAGGGGTATTTTGGCCTCGACGAAAGGGGTATTTTGGCCTTTCATTTTCATGAGGAAAAAGGAGCCTCAAATTTGAAAAAAAAACATTTGTCTTAATTCTCCTCATTAGTCTCTTAAACACCAACCATAAATGCCATAACTTCACCAACCATAAATGCCATAACTTGAACTGATATCCCTATGAAAAATCGACTTTAAACTTCAAACAACCATTTTGTTTTTTCCATTTTGTTTTTTTGCAATTGTGTTAGCAGACACACGATATCACACGATATTTTCATGAAATTTTTTATAACAATAAAATCATGAGAATCTTACACAAATAACAAGAAGACGGTATCCTTAAATGACCGACAAATTTTGGCATCGTTTTCATGAAATTTTTTATAACAATAAAATCATGAGAATCTTACACAAATAACAAGAAGACGGTATCCTTTAATTTTGGCATCATTTGGGGGTGGCCCACCTTTTTCCTCATGCAAATGAAAGGCCAAAATACCCCTTAAGGGGTATTTTGGCCTTTCATTTTCTTAAAAAAATTAAAGAAAATGAAAGGCCAAAATACCCCTTTCGTCGACGAAAGGGGTATTTTGGCCTTTCGTTTTCAATCTTCAACGCCGCTCTGCCTCCCTCGCCCTCGCCCTCGCCCTTGCTCTGCATCGCGGTATACAAATCATCAAGGCCTTGCTCTGCCTCCCTCGACGTCAACCTCGCCCTCGCCCTCGCCCTTGCTTTGCCTCCCTCGACGTCAACCTCGCCCTCGCCCTTGCTCTGCCTTCGCATTAGAGAGCGTGTAGACGAGCCTAGGTCTCACTAGAGATACCTGAGTCGTCGCCGACTCCCGTTGTGGGAGATTGACGCGCTTGACCAGGTTAAGCCAACGTCAAGTCCCTTGACGTCAACTTCGCCCTCGCCCTTGCTTTGCCTCCCTAGACGTCAACCTGTGGACGGCGTCTCTTACACCTGTGGAAGGCGCGCTGCTGTTGTCCTACTCTCGGACTCCATCATTCCGGCGCTCAAGCAAGAGGCTCCTCCGCGTGTCAGAAGCCGCCACCACCTCTGCCATCGCTGTCCTCAGTAAATGATAAGGCTAGTGCTTTATTTACAATGTTTTTATTTACAATGTTTTCAGTAAATGTTTTTTGACCTTTTTCTTAGAAGTATACTACGCAGAAGATTTGGGTGTGTGTGACGAGCTCAGCAAAACATTTCCTATATAGCCTCTCCCCTAAAAATCCATAATGCATTACATTAAACCCAAAATACTAATGATGACCCAAGTTGTATGGTGGTGGTGTGTGACTCTTCCTCTCTGATGCCCTGCAGTAGCAGCAAAACCATGGGAAAAGCAGACCATTAGAATAATGCCTTGAGAACACCTAGCAATCCAATATTCCACCAAGAGCAAGATTTTAAATACATCCCCAAAATAAATAAATTTGGTCTCTACATGTAATTAGCCATTTACACATATAACTACTATGTGTGTTCTTTGGCGTGGTATGTAGATCTTCCAAAAACCTTGATGTAACATTAGACAACAAGAGTCCTTAAATTTAGGACACAAAGAACTATCCATCCTTCTTGAAGTAAGATACCCCCCCTTTTTTGTTGATTCTCTCCATAATTATTAGGGCCTCAAGTATGTGTAATACTTTGTTTGGTTTTGGTAAATTGGTGATCCAGGCATTTCTCCATCTTCACTCACTACTCCTAAATGGTTGGCCATGGTTTCCACAAAAACTCCATCCAAAAGTCCGACAAGTCAAAACCCAAACTTGTCGCCCTTCCTTGTGAATAGAGAGTAGGGACACTTTATGTTGAAGTCTCTATCTTGCTAAGAACCAAATTGAGTCTCCATTTGGAGTTCCAAGTCTCAGGCTTTTCTATTGGCCCATTTGAGCTTTACATGGTGGCCTCCCCATTATTTAGTGGAGAGCTATTTTTGGTGCAGACCCTAGATGCCCGGGAGCTTGTAAGATAGTACAACATTGCATATGGGGGTGTAGATCTCCTCAAAGGATTTTGGGCTTAGCATATATAAGTAGATTGAGGAGAGATACCATACATGTTACTTAGGGGTGCAGACCCTAGATGCCCGGTAGCTTGTAAGATAGTACAACATTGCATATGGGGGTGTAGATCTCCTCAAAGGATTTTGGGCTTAGCATATATAAGTAGATTGAGGAGAGATACCATACATGTTACTTAGGGTGCTTGAGACGAGGAGGATATACATGAGTTTTGTCCAAAACAAGAAGCCACAACTCATATCTATGAACATGTAAGCATATCAAAAGTTTAGTGATCTTTCATCTCTTAGATTTACAAGTATGATTGTACGCTTTTAAGGTTAATAACTTGTTCTTGTATGCTTAATAACTTTTTCTTGTGTGCTTTTGTTGTCCAGCTAGTCTCCTCAAGCCCCATCATCTGGTCAAGTGCAACTTCAATTAGCAGCATCATGATCAAGCTTCAGGTATTTTCTATTTTGAAGCCTCTTGGGGTTTCTTTGTATGCTACTGAAGTAATGCTGGGACTTAATTGACCTTGTAAGTCTATTCTATGCCATGTGATGACTTCTTTTTTTAAATGCATCTTTGTCACATTGGCAGGATGGTAAAATTAAGAACTTCTGAGAGGAGGGGGAGAGGTGGAAGAGGAGAACGAGGAGGCAAGAGAGGTGGAAGGACAAGTAGCAAGAGAAGTTTGCAAGTGGAATCTACACCAAATTTAGAGATTCAAAAAGAGGTTGAAATTGAAGTTGAAGAGGATAAGGAGATGGAAGACTTTGAAGACACTACTATAATTGTGGAGGAATCTTCTAAGAAGAGAAAGAAAGAGGATAAACAACTAGATGAGGAGTTTGAGCAAGAGTTTCCTGCTGCACTTGATATTGGCCAAGGGAAGGATGTTATTGAATCTCTTGCAATCAATCCTGGAAAGATTGCTCCCTTGATCCCATTATGTCGTTGTGTTGTAAACACAAGAGTGAGAGGCCTACGAACTGATATGGATAGCCTAAAGCTAGCTCTAGAGGCAAAAAAATACATTCAACAGAAAGGAATGTTTATTTTATCTACAACACTTTCGGATGGTGTTTCACAAGAGGTGACAGATGAAATTGAACAATCATGGGATTCTTGTTGGAGGGATGTAAATGTAGAATTTGAGGCACAGATTGTTGATGATGCTGATTGGTCATTTTTGTCTCGAAAGATGTTTTTTGTGTGGGAGGGGAATCACCGTACTGTTGCATGGATGTCTCTAATTGAGGAGAAATTCAAGACATCAAAGGCATGGCATATTCGAGTTTTAGCAAGTTTTATTACTCCAGAGAAAGAAACAGAAATGAAGCTAATAGCTGCTCTTCAAAGGTTCAATCTGTAAGTGCGAGTTCTTACTTATATGTGTTACCTTTTTTCGAGCTTTTAAGGGTTTTGTGAACAATTCTTAATATGTTTGAAGCTATGTATTTTTTATTTTTCAGCCTTAATGAAACAGCAATTATTAAAACAAATCTCAAGGATTATTTGTTCAACACGAAGACAATGTGTTCATGTGATGAGAATGAGTACTTATCACTTTTTTCTGAGGAAGAAAAAAGGACACTTGAAAAGCATAGGGCAAATGAAAGCAGTAAAGGATCAAGTACTTGGTATCCTTTGACATCTCTCATGCTAGGGAGAATGGTATTTGCAGTAAGTTTCATACCATTTGTCATGGATGTATTTTAAATTAGAACTAACTAATTCATTGTACTCATTCATCTCTTTGGAATATATTTTAGCCACTATACAAGCAAGATTATGAGGCAAAGCTAAAGGAACTTCAGCCAAATTTGAGTGTTGCTGATATGGAGAAATCACTTAAAAGTATTCGAAAGGATGTGAATCTCAAGTATGATCGAAAAATGATCAAGGTATGGTTAATTTAATGATTCTTAACATAAAGTTGACTTTTTAAAGTGTTCAAGTGTTTTTTGAGATTGGTCATATGATCTTTGTTTACAAAATGATCAAGGTATGGGATATGCATGTATTGTATGATTAAAAAATACAGTTGAGTGTGACGATTGCATGTACTGTTTATCTGTAGATTCTGTCTATTGTCAAACCAACAAATGGTGAAGATTGGTTTAATATCTTGTGGAGCCTCCCATTTGATGATAAATCATCCATTGTCACATTGGAAAAGTTGTATAACATCTCCATTGCAAAAGTCTCAAAGGAGACACAACTAGCAACCCTCAGAATCTTAGGGTGAGATTCAAATTTGAGAACAAGTTATGGGATGCCAAAAGCTGATAGAGAATTCATAAAGTGGATGGCGAAAGAGGCATGGATGGATCAGTTGCTTTGTGAATCTGAGAGGTTACTCTCTCAGGTCTTGGTTGCTAGTCAACAACCTAGCTTTGTGCTTCCTCAAGATCCTACGTTGAGAGAGTATTTTGGGGAAATACAAGCAATGAATAGACTTGAACTTTATGAAGATTTAAAGGATTCAATGACTGTTGCTACAGCTGCAACAGGACAAATGGAGATGACGAGGGCATCTCGATGATTGGTGTTTAGGTAAGCAATACATGTTTTTTCCTTTTCAATTAAAAATCCATCCTTAAGTATTTCACTTCTGTACTAAGACTCTTATTGTATGCAGATTCTTGCAATCCTTAAAAGCTGTTGGTAAGATTGAAAAATTGTTGCCCATATGTCGAGTATGGACAAAAATTCAGGACTTAAAATTCTGTATGTACTCTCCAAACATGATAGAAAAAGAAGGGAAGCAAGTGCTCTCTGAGTGGGAAAGAAAGAACTGCCCGTGGTGGCTCGATATGAAAAAAGGATGTTGCATCGAGGAGGAGGCAGAGCTGTACGAGAGCTGTACGCACAGCATAAAAAGGGAGAGATGGGTTCATCAAGCTCAAATTCAGTCCATGAGGATGATGCAGTCATTGAGGTTCAAAAAACACTTGAGAAGATGACTAAAAAGGACAAAGATTCAAGTATGGAACTAAAGAAGGGTGGTAGGCCACCAAAAAATCCTGGTACTAATAGTGGTAAGTTCTCTTGATCTTTTTTCAAGCTATTATTTGTTTGTGTAACATATGTTGTTATCACTTTGTGTCTTTACATATGTGGTGTGGGTACAGATGTGCAGGTACTGCAGTCTACACCCATTCTGAAAGGATGTAAATGGAAAGATAGGTCTGTCCGCTTTTTGTACATTCCATTGACCTCTCTAACTTTGAATCAGAGTGGCACATGTGATGCTTCACATTGCAAGGTTTGGTGCTATGATTATGTAGTGTTTGGGAAGCAATTGTCTGTCTCAAACTTCACACAAGCCTATATAGACATGAAGGAATACTTTGTGGGTCTTGGAGGTGAAAGAAAAATAAGAAATGGTAAGAGTGTTGCTTGGGCTGCAGATTTTGTCATTATTGATCTGCCTACACAGCTAGAAGCTCGTGGAGTAGAGGATTCCACATCTCCATCTTGGAATTTATTAACAGAGGACCATGTACGCTACTCCTTGCTAGTAGCGGCCATAGTTGTTTCAGATTCTGGCTGGATCCTAGTTATGTGTGCTCCTCATGTTCTTCATTTGGTTGAGCGTTATGCTAGGATCAGTAGATTGGAGTTTGCATGTCGAATGTACATGCAATGCTTAGATGCATATTGCACAATCAAAGTTGGTGGTATTGATCATAAGGTGAGACAATTGTCATACAATGACCTGTTGAAAGAATTTATGCTCTCGTATAATGAAATGGCTTGTACTAAGTATATGTTTAATTCTTTTCTTATCTTTAGGTGGATGTTGTGGTTTTATGCCTTCTTCATCGGGCTGGTATGTCTTGTGTTTGTAATCCTGGAAATGCTTCCGTGGTTGGTACCAAATTGGGCATTGCTTTTGGAAGTAGTTTGTTTCATCATTATTTACCAACAAGTGAGCAGACTATAAAACATGGAGAGAGTATTCCATGGAGAGGTGCATTGGAGAAGGCTCCATGCATGATGTTGTACTTCTTGGAGTTCTTGTGTCCAATTTCTGGACATGTGGTGGACTTAGGTGCTGGGACTAGTTCTATGCAAAAAGCATGCGTGCATTCTGGGAGAGCATGCTTATCTATTGAGAATGATCCTGACATTTGCAATTCTATATTGCAACCATTTTTGGATGGACAAAAAGGAAAGGGAAATGTGTTAAGCAACTATGGGACTCTAAATGATTCCGAAGATGTGGAAATGGTTGTTAATCTTCCGGACGACTAGTAAGTATGTTACTCTCATGTTTAATCTTTTTAAACTTATTTGTGGTTGGAGAATATTATTATCAATGAGGCATTGATATTGATTAATCTATTTTAGCTTTTTGCCTTCTTATGCAGGTGCTATGACTGAGATGATGTGTAATGACATTGCATTCAATGCTCCCATCAAAGAGAGAAGGCATCGTCGCAATATCTATGTGGATGACATTAGTAAAGAAGATTGAGTCTAGTGATTTGACATGAGTTTTTCCTTTCAAGCATTGAGTCTAGTGATTTGACATGAGTATTTCCCTTCAAGCAATTCATTTTGCTTGTGATGCCCTAGTATTGAACATGCATAACTTTTGTGGTGTCTTACACCTATTTCATTTGCTAGAGATGTAGTAATCATATTGAAGAACTATTAGTACATCATGTGAGTACCCACCATGAATATTAATCTCAATATCGCATATTCAATTTTGAGCATGTTGGTTTCATAAAACTTTTTCTATTTGCTAGAGATGTGATAATCATGTCATACCTTAATTAAGGTTTGCATGTCAAAACTTTGAGTTGTGTACAAATGATCATCATGGTGAATTGAATCTTGAAGTATCTCCTTGCAACTAATAAATGTTTCGGCATAGATGCATGCAAATTTGCACCCTAAATTCTTCACCATGTGACTTGCAATCATTTCATCATCACTATCTATCATGGTAGTATGAATGATGGATGATGTAGGTGGAGGGTGTTGAAATGAAGTAGACATGAAAAGTAGTTTTGTGAATAAAGGGATCTTATAAGCCCTAAATACTATTGGAAAGAAATGTAATTAAATGTATATAGCCTCTTTGTAGGGTAGTTTTATGAGTAAAGGGTGTGTGATGTTAGCGGCATCTTTGTGGGATAGAAATGTATATAGTATCTTCTTGGGGTAGTTTTATGACTAAATGGTGTGTGATGTTATGATAAAATTGTCTACGAAATCACAATATAGGCCATGCTCAGAAAAATGTGCTCAGACGAAGACGCTCAGAGAAAAGACATACCCCCTGTAGAGAAACTGAAATCTGTACACACACATGAAGACTGAACATTTCGAATTCGCTGCAAATCTCATAGTTGCACACGCATTGAATTCGCTACAAATCTCACAACTGCACACGCATTGAGTTCATTGCACACGCACTTCAAAAAAGAAAAAAATAATAATAAAAGAAGGCGACTATGCGTAAACAGCGCACCGCACGGAGAGACCCACACACCGCACCATAAAGACCGCCATCGCACCGGATAAGGGGGTGCAATTAAAAAAAAAGTCTGAAAATTTTTTCATTTTCTGCCCCGCAAAAATTGGGAGGGTATCTAACTTTTCAAGAGGAGTTGAAAAACACCCATCACGTCGAAATTTTAGTCCCGGAACCATTTTCCCATAGTGAGTCAGTATGGGAAACTGGTAAATTTTAGGCGATTTTCGATCCTGAAAAATACGCTATTTTTTTGGCCTAATGTGTTCGAGGGGGTTCAAAATGGGTTCTGGCAAAGTTTGAGCCAATTAAAAAATTTATGGATTAAAAAAAAACCCTAAAATTTGACCTTATGCACTTGCAGTCGGGACGTCATATAGACACTGCCATAGGGTCTAGGGCACCTTCTAGAGTACCTACGCAGGAAAGTGGGACCCAATCGGTAGGAAATTTGCAGATATTGCTGAAACCTTTTCTTGAATCCCAATCTGATACCCTTTCCAGGAGACCTAGCTCATTGTCTATGGACAATCTAGGGCCGTCAAATAGTCATCCCTTAGCCCCAAATAGGACACCCACAAGATCTTTTAATCCATTTGAAGCCGACATCATGGGGTTACCACTCAATGTGAGACTTCAATATGTCTACACGACTGCTCAAGGAGGTGAGATCTTTAGGGATCCACAACAACGGTATCTCGTTAAGATTGCACAATTTTTCTCAGAACTTGATAGAGCACCTCTAGTCAATGACCAGGGTAACATGTACATGGGTGGAGATGGTGTTCGCTATACGAAGTCACCTATCATCCAGAGAATGTAGACAAATTAGGAGAGCTCTCTAAGAGTGAGTTCCTAGATTTATCAAAGCCTTCCGGAGCAAGGGAGTCTAGAGATGATTGGCTCATTGAGCCGGACATGCCTGGACCATCCAATGCCCAGTCTTCAAAGCCATCCATAGATGATTTACTTTTTGTAGATCTAAATTTGGAAAGGGACAGGAAAGGCAAGAGCAAAATGGATCAGGAGGTTGAGAACCAATGGGAGTTTGTACGACAAATTCTAGTGACAAAGGTCTTTTAGGATGACCCACTTCAAGAGGTCTTAGAAGGATATTATGCCACAACTAGATTGCCAAAGCTAGATCTTCCTCTAGCACTTGTGGTGGTAGTCGAGAAGCTTGCAGGATACATGAACCGAATCGTTGATAAATGGGCCAATGAATACCAAACCTTAGATTGGAAGGAGATTCGTGAGCTCACGTGTAGAGGAGAACCATTATTCATGGAAGTGTTCTCTACTAATACAGCTAAACCAGGAGAGATAGCCTTTCTTGGAGAAACTGTTGCTCCTCCCCTACGAACGTTCTCTAGAGAGGGACCATCAACATCAAAGTGGACCACTGCAAGTAGCCCAACTCTAACACCAAGATATTATCCTACACCAAAAGTGCGACACAGATCACAACACAACAATGTTTCTCTGACTATGACAATCGGAGGGTAGGGGAGCCAACTCCGCCTCCCATAAATGCACCTCCTGAAATGCAGGTAACAAGATCTTTGGAGAGGGTTGGTGAGGTAGGTAATAGGGGACCCACACCAATTTGGGATGCATATGGACCACCTTACTAAAGAGAGGAACCACTGAGAGTGAGAGGCCGTAGGCGTGATGATGAGTATTCAAGACGAGTAAGGCCATCAACTCTTCAGAAACTGGTAAAGAAGTACGAAGGGTCGAGAGATCCATATGACCATGTAGCAGCATTTAGGCAAGCAGTTCAAGCTGAGCAAGTGACTGACAAGCATACGCAAATTGAAGGATTTGGGCTCACTCTTGAGGGAAAGGCCCTTGCTTGGTTTAAGGAACTAGAGGCTTTAGACAAATCTTCTTTACGAGTTTTGGAAGAGAGATTGCTGCTTTTTCCTTGATGGGGATTCAGCATAACACAGTAGCAAACATCTACTCTTTCAAGCAAGGCGAGACTGAGAGTGTTAGAGACTGTGTAAATAGGATGAAGCAGTACATTAATCGTTGCCGAGAAGATGAGAAGCCCACCCAGAGTCGATTAATTTCTCTCTTCTTAAAAGGACTCAAAAATTCAACACTGCACACACATCTCTATGCAAAGAAGCATACAAATTTCAATGAGTGTTGCCATGATGCTATGGATTTCACAGATAACTTCAAATTCCAAGATGGTACTGGCCCTGAGGTGCAACCTAGAGATTAGTGGGGCGATGACCAAAGTTCAGGGTCTAGCGCACTAGTAAATCCAGACCAGATAGCTAACCTAGTACTAAGGAGATTGGGACAAACCTATCGCCCACCCATGGAGCCACAACAATAGCAGCAGCAGCGAATGAGGAGTGTACTACCTACAGGTCCTCATCTTTGTGGAGCATATGGCGGTAACCATAAAACTGAAGAATGTAATACCTTTTCTCCTCTAGTCACAAACCAACCCACAAGGAAGTGGTGCTAGGCCTATGCTTGGAATTATACCCACACCACACAGGAATGTACTCGCATTGCAAGAATGAGACAGGAGCGTGAGCAGCAAAGGGGTGCAGTGAGCAGTGGCTCCACAAATGCATCAATAGTATACTAATTTTGAATGTAAGACACCGATGGCACAAGAGCAAGCACGACTTGTACTTGGAGCTCAACCTCCTGCTCCTTGGACTGCTCCTGTGAGGTTTGTTGACTATGACAATTCAAATATGTGTAGAGACTTGGTAAACTCAAGCTATGTGGAGGAGGAATATGCATCATATTCATCCACCAAGGAAAATCTATTTGAAAGTCCCGCATATCCAAGCCAAGCACTGGACCGGGGGAACAAAATTCTTTGATGTTGCTAGGCGGCTACCAACCTAGGACTTCAGGCCCCTCAGGTCAATGGCAGCAAAGGAAAGTAGAAGCCAAACTAATGGGCCCCTGTTATGAGTGCGGAGAACCCCATTGGGCTCGTGATTGTCCACATCGCCCAAGGCAAGCAACTCGATCCAATACAACAGTACCACAGTTTCCACCAATTGAAAGATATTGTCTAGGGTGTTGTGTAGAACACTTTCCAAAGGATTGAAACCACATGAGGAAGGCACCTGTCAACCAAAGGTCTCACTCAACTTTGTAGAGGCAGTTCCATCGCCACCTTCATCAGAGAATGAGGATGTCGTGCCACTTAGAGTCATGACTAGATCTCATGACTAGATCACAGACACGAAATGCCGAAATGCAGACTGATGAGACACCTCGAACTAGGGATGCAAAGGCAAATCTAGTAGACAAGACCCTACATTCCAATAGAAAAAGGACCACTAGGAGGAAAAAGAACCGCAACAAGCAAACTAAGAGTGCATCCACTAGTTCTCACGAAGTCTCTAAACAAAACATGAAGGATCAAGCTTTTACATCCCAAGAAGTGCATGAGGAGCATCAACCTCAACCTGGGCCTAGTGCTAAACAAGATGAGGCTAGTACAACCGAGGATAGTTCTAGGGGTTCTGTTTTTGTGGATAAGGTGAACGAGAATCTAGATGCCATCATTGATGCTCATAGAAGTCGCATTGCAGCTTTATCTGAGCTACCCAAGAAGCTTCAAGAATACCCAAATCCTCGTGAGGAGAAGATCAATCTAGCTATACATCAGCAACTCATTAGGGAAGCTCAATCAATCTTGAGGGCCCACCTCCACCTATCCCTCGGGGCCCAACCTCTCTTAAGCCAGCATTAGAAACCATACCAAAAGTGTCATCAAGTTGGGAAATGAAAAGTGAGCTGATCTCACAAGCTCATAGCGAGAAGTCTGCACCAATTGACACCCCATTGAAAGAAGGCATTCTGCCACCACCTAGTCTTGCCTTCCCATGCAATGATGAAGTTATTGATGCTAACGAGGACATGGCAAAAATGAGATGTGGGCAGCAGTTCATGAGAAAGTTAATGAGAATATGTCCTCTATTATTTCACCTCCATTCTCTGAAGTGGATTTTACCAGGGGCACATAAAACAACTTTAGACACCCAAGCATCCAGGAGGAAGTTCAAACAATTGTTTCTCCTAGAAGTAAGCATACAATGAAAAATTTGATGATGATGTGATAATCCCCGAGGAAGAGTTAGGAAAGGCATGCCTACTCTTGAGAGGAAGGGAGGTTCAAGTAGAGATCCCTCGAAGCCGACCTAAACGTAAATGCTGTAAGAGCCATAAGAGAATCCGTAAACAAGATGAGAGGGAACGATGTGAGAGAATACAAAAAGAAGACGAGAAGTTTAAGAATGAACACTCTCGACCACCACCTTACTTCTCAGGAAAGAATGGATATCTATACTATGTCCAAGCACAAGATAGTATCAAAGACCAAGTAAAACGATCAGATGGATTCCAACTAGGAGAAAAGCTAAAAACTGTTAGCAAAAATTGCAAAAAAACAAAGAGACCAAAACAAAAACTCAAGTCTCAAACCGATTCAAAAGAGAGTGTCGGAAGTGCAAAGATAACGGTTGAACAAAAAACTTTGAGCTCAAGATTGCAAAAGAGAGCTCAAAACCGCATGGTCTTCAATTAGTGATGACTCAAGTGGACAAGAACAAGGTCTCAATGTTTCCCCCAACTTCACACAGTACACTCTTCAAGATTGGAAGATTGTTCTTCAATAGCCCATGCGACAAAAGCCAAGCATGCCAGGGGTTTCATATGATGGTCCAGAAGATGCAAAAAAAAATTGATATCGCTAAGCCAGGAAAAGAGCCTCGCTATGTGTGGATTGCCACAGACTTGTCCTTAGATGAGGAGAAGTTATTAATTCAAACAATAAAGGAGTATCGCGATGTTTTTGCTTGGAGTTATAAAGACCTCAAAGGAGTTGATCATCCAAGCATATGTCAGCATACAATTCCATTGCGAGAGGATGCAAAGCCTTCCAAGCAACGTCCTTATACTTACAATGAGAATTTTGCACGAAAGATAAAAGAAGAAATAGACAAGTTCTTAGAGGCAAAATTTCTCTATGAGATTGAACACACTATAAATGGGTCTCCCCTATTGTAGTGGTGCCCAAGAAAAATGGAAAACTTTGAGTATGTGTAAATCTCAAGAAGGTAAATGCAGCTACAGTACGTGATCATTACCCACTTCCAATCACGGATCATGTTTTGGAACGAGTTGCAAGGAAAAAGGCATATAGTTTCTTGGATGGATTCTTTGGTTACAATCAAGTGTCAATTGATCCGAAGGATCAACACAAGATAGCCTTTGCTACTGAAGATGGCATCTTTGCCTATCGTGTTATGCCATTTGGTCTAACCAATGCACCTGCAACCTTTCAGAGCGGTTAATGAGTCATGTATTCAAGGAGTACCTTAGGCTATTTCTTGAGATCTTCATGGAAGATTTATGTGTTCACTCACAAGAGCGTGATGATCATATAGAACACCTCAGACTTGTGTTTCAAAAGTGTCAAGTTTATCATATATGCTTGAATCCTGACAAGTGTAAATTCATGGTAAGACAAGGGAAAATTTTGGGCCATATTGTTTCTTGCAATGGGATTTCAACAGATATGGATAAAATTGATGTCATTATCTCATTACCTCGGCCTCTCAACCACTACAAGGGATCGGGCTCATACCCGCGCTCCTAGCCGCTAAAAATGACGTGAAAAAAAGTAGCGAGCCCATGTATCAGCGCATGTATAATCGCGGCCAGAGACATGCGTGTAAAAGCGCGTGTATAGGACTATTCAGACGCACTGATACACGGGCGTATACACGCGTTATGTCAATTCAGTTGTGCTTAGACGTGCTGATACAAGCATGTATACACGCATTTTGTCACTTTAGATGCGCTTATACACGCGTATTTCTCAGATTTGACGCGTTTATACACGCGTGTTTTACAGATTATCCGCGTATATACACGCGACTTTTTGCAGATCTGACGCGTTTATACACGCAAACAGTGAGCAAAAAAAAAATCCAGAGAGTGCTATTTGGTACCTGAATGCTGTTCCAGCATTCCAGCACCCAATAACACTCTCTGGATTTTTTTTTTGGGTGCATTGGACCATCCACGAGGAAGATATCCACGAGGAAGATTAAGACAAGAACGACATGAATGCATACATTGTCAATACACGATTCAAGACAGACATGAATGCAATACTATCGATTCACGATTCAATATTACTATCAAAATTTCACAAATATATACACGAGGAAGATTAAGACAAGAACGACATAAATGCATACATTGTCAATACACGATTCAAGACAGACATGAATGCAATACTATCGATTCACGATTCAATATTACTATCAAAATTTCACACATATATACAAGGGAGTCCATATGTCGAAGTAGCCCATGGCTTCAGTTACAAAAATATATATACAACCACATCATCAATATGGAATGTGATACTATAAGTCTGAGTACTACTCAGACCCAGATGATGACTCGGTGCTCCCTCCATGCTCAGATGAGCTCACATCGGTCGGAATGTCCGATGAGTAGTGCTCATGTTTACCCTCTGCAGTGGCGGCGGGTGGATCATCAGCAGCTTGTGCCTGTTCATCAAGTAATATATAGTATATAAGTATATATATATGTAATTCAATAAACCAAAATCATTCGTTTAGAGTTTTCAAGTACCTGTCGACCGTATGGTCTCATGGTCACTCAAACTGCGCGTCCGTAATACGTCCCTCGGCTCTGAAGATGGCCCACGTGTCATGTCTGCTATGCCAGCGAGCATACCCAGTATCGTGGGCTGTGGGCTTCCTCCCCGTAACCCGTCTATCATAATCAACACAATTTGTAAGATTAAAACAATTATAGAATCAATGAATTAAGTAAACAATCAAATAAAGTGGCAACATACTTACAAACTCTGCCTCCCATGACTCGATGCCGCCAGATCCGAAATGCGAAGATCCAATGGTCTCCATCTGAATCCGTCGTGCCTCCACATACTGCCTGCTCTTCACGCCACCCTCTGCTCGTTTCTTTGCCTCCTTCCACTTGCGTTTGTGCGCAGCAGTGGTGGCAGGTTTCTCGGTAGGATAGCCACCCGCAGCTACATTTAGCCCATCATTATACGCGAGTTTTTTAAGGTGAGATCTTTTATTACTTAAGATCTCCCTTATTCGCGTCCTTCCCCATACATCCGAGAATGTAGCATGTGGGGGATTGGGGTACCGACTATGTACAGCCTCTATCACCTCCCCAACTAATCGGCTATTTTGATCTTTAAATTTAATAAAACAATTTCTATACAAGTTTGATACTACCCCACGCATGTACTCCATTACCTCTTTCCCCTCACATCCATCACTATCGTGCCCCTATCTGTCACATCATAGCAAATCACTCCCTCCACCTCTCTCATCTCCTCCTCTTCCAAACTGTCTCCTCTAACTCTTCTCCCTCTATCTCCTCTCTCACCGCGTGCCCTACTACCTCCCCCACCAAAGCACCCGCCACATCCTCCACTCCCACTCTTCCTACTGCTGCGGGTGGAGTCACGACTGGGGGATTGTCTACGTGATTGTGGCTATGAGCCCTGACGTGACGGTGGCTCTGAGGGAGTACGTGATGGTGGCTGTGAGCCCTGACGTGAGGGTGCTTGGGAGGGTGTGCGTGAGTGTGTCTGGGACAAGGTATGTCTCCTCGGTGGGCGTGGAAGAGGAGAAGTTGCATGCCGTCTCGTCGGACTCGTAGGCATAGACGGCAGTAGAGTGCCCTGGATACTCGCAGTAGGGGTATAGACACCAGGCATGGAAGGAGGGGGATGGGCATACATGTACTCTGTAAGCTCAACTGGACCAAGATGGCACCCAAAATGATTTAGCATCTCCATCAGCCAATTGCTGTACGCAAATGGATCGGATGAAGAACCTGGAATATCCATAAAGAATCTGCAAAAATAAAAGTATATACATGATTGCATCAAAGCACAAATGCAAGCTTGGCGCACATATGATTTTCCACCATCAAACTGACATCACTATCTACAGAATTCACATCTTCAACAACACTCAGAACTATAGAGTTATCCTCCTACAACTCTTCAAAAACTACATCACTATCACCACAACATCCATCTTGTGTATCAAGAAGGATGCATTCATGAAGCATGCTGTGGTAAAAGACATGTAATTTAGAGCTCAAGAAGCTCACAATAGCCATATTTATGGCCACAATTGGAAACCTCAACTTGGAGTTGTGAAGAGGAAAATGAATGGCAACAAGAGCAAGCAAGCTCACAGCAGATTGAACAAAAAGAAGCAAAGAGAAGGAGATGTGCCATGTGCTGGGTGCTGTAGCAGCCAAGGAGAAGGAGGCAGGTGAGGCAACAACACAACAGCATTTTTGGCTATAAGATGAAGGAAGCGACAGTAACGCGTGTATACACCCGTCCAAAAACACGTGTATACACTCGTCCAAAAACGCGTGTATATATGCGTGAATAGTCTGTGCAGATAGGATACACGCAGATATACACGCGTTTCTACACGCAACCTGCGAAATTTTTTTTTTGAAAACGACCGACCTCTGACAATGTGTCCTTATAAAAGGCCCACTGTCGCCCCTATCAGAATCGTTCACCAGATGGCAACCAGAGAAGGAGAAGGACGGAGACAAACCCATAAAAGAAAGAGACAATAGCATAAACAAATCTGAGGAAAGAGACAAGGCAAAGGACAAACTGACTCACCTCTGAAAAAGTGAGTCTTCTTTTTGGTCGGTTTCCTTCACCCGTGTGTGCTCCTTGTCTGCTCCTTGCACTTAGGTTTAGTGCTCTGTTGGAAGAGGCAAAAACGAAGGAGAGCAGATCTATTTTTTGAAAATGTTATTTGGAAAAGGCGGGTTATTTTTAGTTTAAACAGGTCGTCACGTGTAGAAACGCGTGTATTTTTGCGTTTATGATAAATCAGTCGCGTTTATACACGCGATTTTTAGGATCTAGCCACGTTCATACACGCGATTTTCAGGCTGTAGCCACGTTGATACACGCGATTTTCAAGAAGTAGTCGCATTAATACACGCAATTTTTAGGATATAGCCGCGTTAATACACGCGATTTTTAAGATATAGCCGCGTTAATACACGCGATTTTTAGGATGTAGCCGCATTAATACACGCGATTTTTATACTTTCATTAAAAACAGATTATGATTTTGTGTTTTCTGGTTTGTACATAGGATGTCATCAACCTCCTCAAGCACTTCTGGTGAAGATGAGACAATGTGTCATCGTAATCGAGATGTGTGGTTGGGACAAAGGATCAAGTGTATGTGTAATCGATGGCCCAGCTTTAAAACAGAGCCCAGAAACTTGAGACTTGGCCTAGGTATGGATGGAGTGAATCCATTTGGTTTCAAAAGCACCGCATACAGCATGTGGCCAGTTGTGTTGGTGAATTACAACCTTCCACCATCAATGGCGATCAAGAAGGAACATCTTATGTTATCCCTTCTAATTCCAGGGAAACATAAAGTCAAGCATATGGATGTTTATCTTGAACCGTTGATTGATGAGTTGGAGGAACTATGGAGAGGTGTTGCGGTGGTGGACATTAGTAGGCCTCCCTCCTCTCGACACTTCGACTTAAAAGCAGTGTTGATGTGGACAATGCATGACTTTCCAGGATACAACGATTGTTCTGGTAAGAATTCTAATTACCTCCCTACTCTAATACTATTGGCTATATTAATTATAAATATTGACTTTATTATTCTAACTTTTATTTATATTTTAACAGGTTTAAAAACATCGGGTAAACATGCATGTCCTGTTTGTGGCCCTTCGTTAGTACATGAGTATGCTGACGGTTTGTGTAAGACCATATTCGATAATCATCATCAATTTCTCCCCTCAGATCATCCTAAATATGTTGCTAGTAAGAGTAACATTCCTCCACAAACACTTCGTGCAAAAGATTGGAAGCGTATTTGGGAGTCTACAAATATTCTTCCTCTAGATGGCATGAACAGGTATAGTAATGTTTTTCAATCTTGTTTTGTGTAGTCTCTAATTGGATTAAAGGTCACATAGAGCAATCCCTTGTGTAGGTACTCCATTTTTTTTCGGCTACCATATTGGACCCATCTTAAGATCAACCATCTTCTTGATCCCATGCACATCTTCAAGAATGTGGGATCTGGTATTTGGGAACATGTTATTGGTAAACGAGACAATGTTAGCGTATGTGAGGACTTGCGGGTCGCAGGACGTATGCGTCAAGCTTGGCCACGAGAGGAGGGTGGACACGTTCATCTTCCGCCTGCACCATGGATTATATCAAAGAAAGAGGAGAAGCAGGTAACAGGCCATCACCACTTTGCGTACTCCCACTAGATGCATGAGATCATTGAAGGGAGCCTTTACAACCACTAAGAATTGAGGCGTTGAGCAACTATATGGGTTGAAGTCCCACGATTGGCACAAGATGCTCCAAGTAAGTGTTTTCCAAGTCTTGTACGTTGAAATTAAATTTTGTAATGCCATAAACCATATATACATGTGCTCTTATGTGCGCAGTTCATACTACCTACTAGCTTTGACCATTGTGCAAATAAGAGTTTGAAAAAATGTATTTATAATATGGGCGAGCTTGTGAGGTATGTAAAACCCATGTCAGATCACCCTTCATTATACCTTACAAAATGAACGTGCATGAGGTATAACGTAGTATTTATTTATTTTTCAGATATGTTAGTTCCAAAGCAATTGATCCAGCCACATTGGATGATGCGCGTGTTATAGCAGTGGAGGTGGTTTGTTTGGTAGAGGAGACTTTTCCGCAAGCCATTCTCACAAGTCAACTACATCTCATTGTGCATTTAGTGGACGAAATCGCTTTATGTGGCACTGTGCATGCACGTTAGATGTTCTTCCTAGAGCGCTTCATGAAGACCTTAAAAGACTTTGTGAGGCAAAGTGCAAGGCCTGAAGGAAGCATGGCCGAGGGTTGGTTGATACAAGAGTCTCTTGTATATATTTCAGAATTTCTTGATCAGGTGGACAGTTCTTTGCCACGACTATGGAGCAATGATAAGGACTTGAGGATGACCTCTATTGTGCCTCAAGGAAAAGGACAGAGTAAAGTAATTGACAGAACATTGATTGATGATCTCAATTTCACTTGCATCCTTAATAGTGATGTGATGAGCAGATGGGTTACAAGATATGAGGATGCAAAGACAAAAAGGCAAGCAGAAAGAGCTCTCTTTCGGAGGCAACATGGCTCTCGTAAGGCGTACCCTAAGCATCTAGCAACACTTCCGAATGATATCCATGTTGATTGGTTGCATGAGGAAATGGAGAGAGCAGAGAGCGATGAGGGGCTGCATGGGAGTATGCACGAGGATGCATGTTTAAGGTACATAGAACTAATGTTTTACATTAGTTGTAAGTGATTTGCTTTTAATATTTATTCACATTGCTTACACAAATATTGCTTTTATTTTGGTCCAGTGCACTATGTTCAATGCTATATGGTGTGAAGGCAAGCATTTTCAAACACAAAGAATTGATGAAAAGAGGAATACACAAGATTGCGGTGTCATTAGTAGCTTTGAGGGAGCTAATGGAAAAATGGATGATTATTGTAGCACAA
This sequence comes from Cibotium barometz, assembly GCF_041138505.1. Lineage (NCBI taxonomy): Eukaryota > Viridiplantae > Streptophyta > Polypodiopsida > Cyatheales > Cibotiaceae > Cibotium > Cibotium barometz. Next base: position 25,226,039 of record NC_141086.1, read on the forward strand.
TCCAAGACATATTTAGGCTTGACTTTCGTCGCTTCTTTGTGTATGTTTTGGATGTCAAATGGCAAATGAACGTGGTGGAAAAAGGGCCTAATGCAACGATAAAACGCCATGCAAGTGGCTATGTAACTATTGACTCTACAAAGTTTTGGCAAACAAAGAAAGATAGGCTCGTATTGTCACAACAATGTGAGCAGGTATGCATTTTTTTACTAATGTGTTTCATGTACGTATATATCTAAGCTCGCGTACCCCTTGACTTTTGATATGCTAATTAATTAGTGCAGTATGTGTATTTGAGTAGGTTATCTATCTACCAATGGTGCATGACATTAAATGGTGGTACGTCATCCCTATTGCACCACGTTCCAAAGTTATGTATAATACATTCACTGATATGGAGCATATGGAAGATGTAACAAGATGCAATGAAGATGATGTCGAACATGCCAATGAAGATGTTGTGATCGATGATCAAGAAATAAAAGATGATCATGATAATGAGGATGAGCGTGCCATTTCTCATGATCATGAGAATGACCCTACCATTGAGGATGATGGTGATGTTGATGAGGATGATCAGGACATCGATACCATTATCAATGGACAGAATATCGATAGTGGAATAAATTTAATCGTAGCCTTACAAATTGATCAAATGGATATTGAAGTTGATCTTTTGGCAAGGATGGATCTTATTGAAGATGAGATCGAACCCTAACCAATCCATCACTGTATCGTTCTAAATTGATGACATTTCTATTATATGTGTTGTCTTTTAATTATCATCTCATGATTTATTTTTGAATATATTTCATTGTTGTAAATGCATGTAGTGGGATTGTGTCATGATATATACTGTAATGTACTATGAGATGGTTTAAAGAAAATAGTTTTAAATTTTGTAAAGGAATTTAGTTTTTCTTAATAAAGCGTGTATTGATGCATGTATTGATGCGTGTATTAATGCGTGTATAATTATGTGTATATACACGCGCTGGTAGATGCCAATATACACGCAAATTTAAATGCCAAAATACACGCGCCCGATACTATTCAAATACATGCGCGACCATACACGCGCCCGTAATTTATCGCGTGTATGAAACGCGTGTATGGCAGCATTATCTTGTAGTGAACCCTAAAGGGGTACAAATATTCATGGGACACTGTGTCTATTATCGTCGATTCATCTACATGTACGCTGTCCTAGCCAGACCCTTATATGCTCTTCTTGTAAAGTTTAATTGGACTAACGAGTGTGAGGAATCCTTTGAAAAGTTGAAGCAAGCATTAGTGTCTGCACCCATCTTACGGGCACCAGATTGGAACCAAATCTTTCATGTCCATATTGATGCTTCAAACTTTGCAATTGGATGTATTTTGGCTCAATCAGAACATAATAAGGATTTCCCAATCTCATATGCTAGTCGACAGTTAAACAATGCTGAGAAGAATTATACCACAACAGAAAGAGAAGGTTTGTCCATGATATATGCAGTGAAAAAGTTTCGCCATTACCTTTTGGCAAACAAATTTATATTTTTTGTGGACCATCAAGCACTGCTATATTTGGTGAATAAGCCTTGTGCAGCTGGAAGGATTGTGAGGTGGTTTGTCATCCTTCTTGAGTTTGATTTTAAAGTGGCAGTCTGAAAAGGAATAACTCATCTTAGGGCAGATCATTTATCTCGAATCACCTCTGGAGAAGCTCCTATGGGTGTGGATGATGATATGTTAGATTCAACACTTTTCCTTGTAGAGACAACTCCTAAATGGTCTGAGCCCATCTTAGAAATTTTGACAAGTGGACAGATACAACTAGCGGGTCCTAATGTGGACCTATGGCGACCATTAAAGTTAATCTCAAGGAGACTATATCGTCAGGGTAATGATGGAGTGTTGCGGCTTATACCTAACCTTGACCAATATGAGGAGATCTTGGGATGGGCACATGAGGGTATTGGTGGAGTCCATGCATCAGCTACTACTTGTGTGTGACGTATAACTCAGGATGGGCAATGGTGGCCTACCATGCATGCGGATGCTGAAAAATTTATTCGTAACTGTGCTTCATGTAAAATTCAACAACCAATTCATAATGTCACGTTATTCCAAATTTCAACTACACCAAGTTGGAGCAAGTATATTGTGGACTATCTTCAGCATGGTAATACTGATCGAACAATTCCTAAATATCGAAAGCATGCTATTGATGAAGCGGCCAACTATATGCTGATAGAGGGCCAACTCTACAAGAGGAGCAAGGATGGCAACTTGCGCATGTGTGTATGTGAAGCTGACTACTTGAAAATCTTGACTCATGCACATGCAGGTGTTGGGGGTGGACACTTTTCGGGCAATACCACAGCTAAGTTGATTAGGTGGTCTGGGCTTTGGTGGCCAACCTTACAAATGGATGCCGAAGAATATGTAAAACGTTGTGATGATTGTCAAAGGACCAAACCTCCCATCACAAAGGACAATATGCCATTGCAGCCTATGTTAAGCACACATGTGTTTGCCAAATGGGGTATTGATTTTGTCGGTCCCATTAAACCTCCAGCTCATCACACGTATGCCGAATATATTATAGTCGCAACTGACTATTTGACCAAATGGGTAGAAGCAAAGGCTACAGTCAAATGATGCCAGAACCATAGCCAAGTTCTTGTATGAGTACGTGTTTACACGCTATGGCTTACCTATTGAAATTGTTAGTGATCAAGGTTTTCACTTTGTGAATGAGGTCATAGAGTTTTTACTTCAAGAATTTATGGTAATTCACAAGCATTCTGCACCCTATCATCCCAGACCAATGGTCAAGCTGAGAGTACAACAAGATTCTCTGCACAGCACTCACAAAGATTGTTGAGGGACATAGGACTGATTGGGAGCAAAAGTTGCACTCAGTTCTTTGGGCATATAGAACAACCTATAAAACATCTGTGGGCACAACCCCATTTGAGCTTGCTTTTGGGCTAGATGCAATTCTTCCCATTGAATTTCTTGTACCTACTCTACGAGTTGCTAAACAATTGGACTGGAGTGGTCATGAGCTTTCTCAACGCATTGATGAATTGGAAAATCTTGATGAGACCCGCTTATTGGCGGTAATGGGAATGTATGCCGAGAAGAGGAGACAAAAGCAATGGTATGATCGAAATGTAACAACTCTCCCCGATTCAAAAAAGGGGACCTTGTGCTCTTGTACACACTTAAGAAGCATAAGCGAAAGCTCAAGAAACATGGCTTAGGACCGTTTGTGATTAATGAGCTTACTCCTAGTGGTGGAGTGCATTTAGAGACACTAGAAGGTGAACAAATGCCTAACTTCATTAATGGAAGTCGTCTCAAGAAATACAATGGACCATTAACTAAAGCCATGCTTCAACAAATGCATGCTGCCCACACACGGAAAGAAGCACATGACCTACTTAAATGTCAGGCTCAAGCTAAAGCTAGAGCTGCTAAAGCCAAGGAGCGTCACAAGGCCTCTGTGTTGACCTTACAATTGGCTACTGATGAGCAATATGTCGATCCTTTCAATATTCATGTGTGTCTTCATCTTCATGAGACTACCTACTTTGTCTCTACCTTAATTGACTCTGGTGCAAATTATAATGTTCTCTCATTTGACACATGGGTAGCCTTAGGACAACCAACACTTGTGCACATTCCTATTGACTTACAAAGCTTCTCAGGTGAAGATAACCCTATAGAGGGAAAATGTGTCATTATGATGTCCATTCTGGGTCACCAGATGTCAGTTTCCTTTTTTGTGGCTAGTAAGTCCAAGGAAGTGGTAGAGGTTTGTTCTTGGTCAATCATGGTTAAGTGCTACCAATTGTTCATTAGATTGGAAGAATAGACAATACAAATTACAAATTGATTCTGATTGCATCTTGGGATCTGCTGCTCCACGAGTTTTATCATGTCAAAAGGGTGGTAGTTCTACCTTACACAACCCACTTTCAACATCTGCTCTTCAAGCTCCAAGACAAATGATGTGGATAATCGATGAATCCTCAAGTGAGGGCCATGGCTGGCATGTTCCAACTACTCTAGTCACTGCTCAAAGAAGGCCAGGCAAGAAGGAATCGTCAATTTGGCTACCCAAAGATGCGTACAAACTTGTACCATCTAGCCTAGTTGCTAAACCTCCTAAAAAGAATATCTTTTCCAAGCCTAAGCCTCAGATTGTTACTCATTGGGTCCCAAAGCATGTTCTTAAAGCACAAGGCTATTATGAGGGTGCAACAGCACTTTGGCTTCCCAAATGCCATGGGTTGCTAGAGCCAGAAGAGTGTATCAATAAGATTCCAAAATCCACTCTTGGTTTTTCATATTAGTGGGTGCAAAGGAAATCAACACAACCTCTTCAAGATAGGATAGGTGGTTGTGATAGCACCTACAAATCTCCTTGTGTTGACCTTCCCAAAACATGTATTGAATCACCAGTTGTCCCAACTTCTCCTTGTTACACACTTCCACCATCAACTTGTGTACCTAAGACAAATCCAACTTTACTTGAGTCTCCTTTGAGCATAGATTCTAGCACTTCACTGCCTAAATCCTCTTATCTTGCTCAAATTCCTCGACAATTGCTATCCTTCCCACCTCTTAAGAAGGACATACCCAAAACCAAAGGTAAGGCATTAACACTACAATTGAAGCTCTTTGGTACATCAGTGTTTGAATAGTCTCACTTTTACTAATGTGGTTCCTTATGCCATTACAGGATTGTGCTCTTTTTGAGATGATCTTATCTACATTGTTTTTTATAGGGATTGTAATGATGGATATGAGTGTATAAAGTTTGAAGTTTCTAAATTTCATTGTTCTACGCCCAGATACCTCCTGATGGATACTTGGCGAGATACATGTCCACCATACATTGACCCTGATAGTACTCAACCTAAACATCGCGGGGGTTATAGTGCTTCTCCTTTTCAAACTCATTCTAGGTACTTTTATGCTCCCTTAGGTGAAATTTGTTGTGGGCATCACTTTGTCACTTTATTCTATCAACAGTATCATCCATTCCACATTGTCAAGAGTGTGCACGACTCGTATTAGGGAAAGCTTCACACATTTGTTGGCTATGCCGCTCTTACTGTCGACGATATGGCACGGGCTTAATGAAACAAATTGTGGGAATTACACCCCAACACCATAACCTTCTTGATGTGAGAGTACCAGACCGAGGACCAAATCAACGTAGATTACCTGAGGAGGTTCAAGCACAACAATGGAGGGATACATGCATAAATGACTTGCAACCACCTATCTTGCAAGCCCTTCTTCCCCCAGCCTCAACATGTCAATTTTGGATCACTATGGGTACCTATATTGAGCAATTCCAAAATCGGAATTGTCTGCTTAACAATCCCATAGAACCAATGCCATATTTTAGCGAGGAAGCAATCCTTCCTCTACCACCTTCTCCAGAGGCTGGCTTTTGTACAGGGTTGTCCTTGCATCCTGAAGTGATTGATACCATCTTTGTAGAAGAAGTGGACACGGATCCACCACCAGTGCAAGGGTAAGCTCATTAACTCCACAATAAGATCAACAAGCCAGGACACTTTTCTCCCACTGGGTTTTTCCCCTCGGCTATATTCGGTGATTGGCACCAATAACAAATTTTACTCTTTTCTTTTCTTTTCTTGTTTGTTAATAAGACATTTTGCAGAGATCTCAGCTAAACAAGAGCATACCAATAGTCCACCTACCGTGCACACAAATTAGGAAGGGGGGAGACTACAAAGAGCAAAGAGAAGCAATCTGCACATCAACAATGCATCAAGACAAACGCGCCACATCAACGAGCACTACAACAGGTGTATTCAAATCATAATCTTTTGTTCTTTATGTGCTTTTCACTTTTGCATATATTGTTTGCATGTTCACACACAGTTGGTTGGTTTAAGTTTTAATTTAGTTGTTACTATTGGCGAGTGATTTCTAGATTCTTAGAGGACTTAGTAGAAGGTATTTCTATTTGAAGACGGTGTAAGACATATACCAACGGAGTATGCCAAGTTCTTATGCTCTAGAAGTATATTAGTTATCCCTAGTGGTAGCTACCTCTTAGGTATGGGCTAGGTGCTACGATAAACAAAAATTTACGAAACACATGCCCTAAAAAATATATACAAGTGAATCGAGACATGACGTGTCTACAGCCATGTGGAATGCTTGGTAGGACCTTGGGTTGTCTTAGCACCTTGGGGCCGATGCCTTGGTTTCCATGGGGTGAGCACTCACGTCTAAAAGATTAAGAAGAAGACCTTCAAGCACTCTATCGCCTTGATAGATGCTGGTAGGACTCTGGGGTACATTATGGGCCCTCGAGACCGATGCCCTCATCTTCATGGGGTACTCCTTATGTCAAAAAGAAAGAAAAGGGTCTGTTGCCCTTGAGATACTTAGCGGCCTTTAGATTCTCTTGGCAGAGGTCTCTTGGCCATTGCTTGGGTCTCATTGGGATGGAACCTTCCTCTTTATCAAGCTAAAAAAAATAATTCTTTTTAATCTTCTACTCTTTACACACACACAAAAAAAGAAGAAGAAGAAGAAGAAGAAGAAGAAGAAAGAAAGAAAGAAAGAAAGGTCCAATCACCATTGCTTATATTTAGGAGTAGGGTTGCCACTTAGGAATAACTTAAACACTTGTAGGACATTGAGACTGCGGTCATAACCTACGGTGTACAAGCACACTTGCCTTTGCATAGCACTATCTACCACTTAGTCTCACTTTGACTAGTCTTTACTCACTTCTTTTAGCACTCTTTAAAACTCTAATCGGCCTTTCACTTGCATGCTCACATGTGAGATTGTCATGTTAGTTTTTTTCAATAAAAGGCTTTACTTGTCTTCCATTGTTTTTTACAGCTTTTGTTTCTACTGCGCCCGAGGACGTGCGCGATTTAGGAAGGGGGGAATGTTCCATGGGAACACTCGTGGGAACACGGATTATGGAAGGAGGCCGGAAGCAATTAATGCGAGAGAGCGGGATCGTAGCCATGGGAACATAAAGACGCACATAATTTTTTCATATTTTTGTGCCGAAGTGCAATGTAAATCGTTTTAGGCCAATGTGGGTTCTAAATGAGAGTTCTAAGTGTATTAAGCAAGGCTCACTTATGGGGTTGTCCACCCATGTGTGAAAGAGGCCTAGGGTTAGGGTTAGTGGCATCTCTATAAAAGAGATGTTAGCTAAAGAAAGAGGACGTTTTTGGCCATTCTCATAAGTTATTGAGTGAAGCCCTTGAGCTCTCAAGCTATGGCAACTCTCTAACTCTCTCTCTATTGTACTCTAATGAGCATCAAGCTCCAATGAGTATAGCTCCACTTCTTTCTCTTAATCTATTTTAGCATCATTGAAGTAGATTAATCTATGATTAGTTGAATGCTTCTTTCTTTCTCGTGTATGCATGCTTATAGTGTGTGTGTGTGTGTAGTCTCCATTGATGCAAGCTCTTGCCCACTTCATTGGCAATGAGTTATTCATGGATAGACTCTCTCTATGAGCTTGTGGGTTTGTGAATGTTACATTCTATGCTTGCTTAAGCTTGTGGGTTAGTAGATGCACACTTATGGGTTTGCTGGCATTAGGGAAAGCTAAGATTTAATCAATGTTTGAATGGGATTAAGAGATTGCCATGCATTGCTTGTTCTCTTGATTAGTGTAGTGGATTTAAGGGATTGAGAGATTGATTGAGGTGTTAAATGGTTGAATCGTCAAGTGGTGGTTCGTGTATGTGAGCTCTCCCTCATGGGATAAGCCTTCATGCACTAATCGGGTCGAGTCCTCGGATTGACATTGTGTTTCTTAACACATTTGTTGATCAGTAGTACTCTATGAGCACTATATTGCACGGTAGAGAGAACCGCTCTACAGCATGGTTGTTAAAAAAATACGAAAAGAGAGTGGGTCTTAATAGCATTTTCCTAGATTTTAAGTTATTATAACAAGGAGTATCACTCGTCTCAATGTGAACCAAAAAATGAATATTGGTTCTAGAACAACAATCTGAATGTGAACCAAACCACAATATTACACATAAGATAATGTTAACCATGCATGCCATTATACACAAAAATCTTAGAAAACACATATCCATTGATTGATGACAAATCATGATGGTACCAATAAAGTTGTAGCATGTAGCATGCTTCACTTTGTATAACATGCTACGTGCATTTGATTTAAAGCCCAATTCATGAATTTGTCACGTGCATTTATTAAATTCCTTGAAATGCATAAAGATGAGCAATGTAAATGAAGCCTATTTACTATAATTTGCGACACTATAAGCTATATGGCTAGTTTGAGTATCGGGTTAAGATTTGTATGGATTGAGATATCATGTACATTTTCCTACAAGAATTGTAGATATATTTGGGCCTTTACATTAATTTGATGGAATTTTTGTTATGGGTAATAGAGGAAGAGGTGGTAGGTCTAGAGGAGGCAAAAGAGGCAAATGTTTTCAAGGTATAATTAATTTCAAATTGGCTGATCAAATATGCAAAATAGTGGTCATGGTGGACAAGGAAGGGTCAACAAAGTGGTCAATACCATGACCAACAAATACACACCTCATGAGAATTCGGTGGCGAAAAGAAGAAATAGGGACATAGCTGAGATTTTTAGAGCCATGATGAATGAGAAGAGTGTGCCATTATTTTATTAGGTTGAAGCAGACAAGTGTATCTTCATAGGATACTCAACAGAAAGAAAGGCCTACAAGTTCTATAGCCCATCTGCTAGATAGTTTTACACCAGCAGAGATGTAGTCTTTGATAAGTTAAACAGTTGGTCGAAGCTAGTTGGAGTGAATGAGATGCTGGACATGCCAATGACATGGTAGACATTGGGAGTGAATGAGATGCTGGACATGCCAATGACATGGTAGACATTGGGCCTAATAATGAGTTAAGGGCTAATGGGCCTTATGATGTAGGTGGAAGTAGTGACACTAGCTATGGGTCAAGAGATGTGACAAAAGTGTCGTGAAGTCCCTCCATGGTCTAGAAGACTTAGGTCAAGCTCAGGACCAAGTATGACAGGTGGCACACATGTAAAACCAAGTGTATAGATGGCTATAAGTCAAACTGTGCATAGTTCACCAGAAGGCAAAGTTGCACATAATTCACAAAAGTGTATAGATCACACAGGTCAAACTTTGCATAGTTCTTCATAGAAGGTAAAATTACCATTTTCACTTGCTTTCCAAAATCAAACAAGGACAGTTTTGTACAAACTGACTTTAGCAGTTTGTAGTAGTATGTTGGAAAATCACCAAGTCAAGCCGAGGAAAAACTAGGATGTCTGGGCTCATCTACAGAGCAGGTCTAGGTAGCAAAGTAAGAGTAGAGCCACGTTGGGTGTAGTTTATAGTAGCCTTGTTTTTTATGATTTTGGTGTAGCAAATGACTTCAACATGGGTTTTGATGCTCGGATGGGTTTCCTCATCATGTATACATGTGCGCTGTAAGATTCCTCCCTCCAGCTTTTGAGGTGTAAGAACCTCCCCTTCTGTTCTTGTAATTATTCTCCTCTCTGAAATAGAAGAAAGATCTTGGTTTACCCTATTTTAGCCTATAGAGAGAAAATATCTAGAGAGAGGTAATCCAAAATTGAGATATCTTTGGATATAAAAATCCTCCTAGTATCTGAAATGATTTCCCCTGAAATAGAAGTTCAAAATAAACTTTCCAACGTGCATTATGAAGAATCAATTAAAAATGATATAAGGAACCTTAGCCTAAGGGTCTAGATTTTTAGAAATTTTTGGATTATGGTCCAATTAAGGTTCCTATGAACCAATAGGATTAATCCAAGTGTTGGGATAAGATAAATCCAAAGAATAAAAGAAATTACCCAAATATGAGTAAATGCTCAAACACCATATTGGGGAATATGGGAATTTCCTAGTAGTTTGGGACACGTGGTCAAATCTTTGGATTAATCATAACTTGAACACCATTACTCCAAATTTAGCGCTCTATAGCTCACTAGATTCCATTTTCCAAGCGCTTTCCAACAATAGGTCACATGATATGGTTTTGAGAAACTTATAGGCATGTTATCCAGGTCCCACCTTTTTAGTATCCAAAAAATGGGAGTTGGAAAATTCCCAAACTCACGAATATAGTGTTCTCACATAAGATGAAGAGTTGACTGAGTACAAGGTTTTTTAGTTAAAAACTATGAGATATTACTAAAAGAATATTTAAGATATTTTGGAATAATGATACATTTTTGACAGCTTGGTAGGATGGGGGAGACTTTGAGTTAGGCACCTATTTCACACATGTGGATGAGTTTTTATTTATAAAAATTGTAATATTTTTATCTCTCCTCTCTCTTGGATCAAACCAAATCAAAAAGGGAGCCAAACTGGTCCAAATCTTGTCCAAATTGTGATATTTTTATCTCTCCTCTCTCTTGGATCAAACCAAATCAAAAAGGGAGCCAAAATGGTCCAAATCTTGTCCAAATTCAGCCAAACTGAAGCTGAAAATTTCTAGAACTTAGTTGTGAGTGGCCTCCCTCACCTATAAATAGACCCTCATTCCTTTGTATTCTCATCTTTGAGCTAAATCATGTCACTATTACATTAAAATAATGATATTTTCTATTATCCCTTAAAAATCCTCTACTTTTGGAGAGATTGGAGCTTCTCTCTCTCTCTTTAACAATCCTCGGAGCCTTCTTCTCAACATACTAACTAATTGATTGGTTGGTGGCTTCTTCTAAGATAGAGAAGCAAGCAAAATCAAGGAGGTAAGGTGTAATTTCATGGTTTTCTTTACTATTCTCAATGATTTCACTTCTCAACCCCTCTCAAGCTTGAGAAGTTTCTAATTAAGTGTTTATAATACAAAGTAAGCTTTTTTTAAGAGTTGTAATGAATAATTAAGAAAATGTTACATTTATGCTTAATTAGGATGCTTTTTATGTTTATCTCTCTCTCTCCCCAAAAGAATAGTCATTCCTATGACTAATTCTTATTCAAATGATGCTTCTCATTGATAAATTCTCAATTCACAAATCAAACTCTAGGCTTGTGAAGCTAGAGGTTCAGAAAATGGCTTTTTATACTTTTATGCTAATAAAATTATGGTAATCTTATGATTTAAATCCATAAATTGGATTTAAGTCTAAAAGATAGTTATACTATCATAATTGTATTACTAAGTCTTATTCTTTTAGAAAATAGTAAAAATTATCAGTAATAGCGGAGCTATGGCAAAATTTTTAAGAAATTAATACATAACTCATTCTTATGCATAATGTGAAAACAGGACTTCCTACCATATTCTAGGATTGAATAGCCTAGGGTAAAAGAATGATTTTCATGGAAAACTAATTTTTAAGGTTTACGTATAATTAAATAATTAAGACGAGTAAATTATGGTAATTTTTAAGGTTTACGTATAATTAAGACAAGAGTAAATTATGGTAATTTTATTTAAATGATAAAAGAGGAATTCCCATGACATTGGAATTCAATCATTTAAATGAGAAAAGTGGAATTCTTAGTATATTGGATTTAATGGATATTTTATTTAAATTTAAAGAGAAAAATTAGATAAATTTATTTTATGCATGAGAAACATTTAAATGAGAAAAGAGAAATTCCCATGACATTGGGAATCAATCATTTAAATGGAAAAAGTGGAATTCTTAGCATATTGGAATTAATGGATATTTTATTTAAATTTAAAGAGAAAATTTATATAAATTTTTTTATGCATGAGAAATATTTAGTGATAAAAGAGGAAGTCCCATGACATTGGAATTCAATCATTTAAATAGTAAAAGTGGAATTCTTGGCATATAGAATTAATGGATATTTTTATTAAAGAAAATAAGAATTTTAGATAAATTTATTTGATGATAAAAGAGGAATTCCCATGACATTTAGAATTCAATCAATTAAATGTGAAAAGAGGATATCCCATGATAATTGAGATCCAAGAAATTAAATGGAGAAAAGGGAAATTTTTAGTATAATTCAATTTATGAATATTTATCAAAAGTGAAATTTTGAGCATTATTGAGAAATATGCGTAGAATTGATTTTTGTAAATCCCATGAATTCTTTTATTCAAAAGAAGAATATTGAAGATAATTCATTTGAGAAATTGAGAAAGAATACGAAAATAGCCGTCGAGAAAAGAACCTTTATCTAGGCCAAGCAATTGGCAGAAATCTAGAAAAAAGCCCCATTATCAATATCAAAGTAGGAAAAGCTACCAAATGGGATGTGAATAGATGTGATAGGATGTGAATAGATGTGATGGATAAGATGTAAATGGGATGTGAATAGATGTAATAAGATGTAAATGGGATGCGATAGGATATGAATAGATGTGATAAGATATAAATGGGATGTGATAAGATGTAAATGGGATGTGATAGGATGTGAATAGATGTGATAAGATGTAAATGAGATGTAATAGGATGTGAATGGATGAGATAAGATGTGAATGGGATATGATAGGATGTGGTGTGATGAAAATGAATGTGGATGAGATGTGAAGTAAATGGATGTAGATGTGAATGATGAGATGAGAGGATATGTAAAGGGGTGAGATGGAAAGTAAATGGATGTGGATGTGAATGGATGTGATGTGAATGTGAATGAATGAGATGTGATGTGAATGGATGAGATGTGATGTGAATGGATGAGATGTGATGGGATGTGAATCGGGATAGATGTGAATGAATGAGATGTGAGGTGAAATGGATGTGGTTTGATGTGATGTGATGTGGATCGGGGTAGATATGAATGGATGAGATGTGAATGAATGTGATGTGAATGAATGTGATATGATGAGATGTGGATACGGGTAGATGCGAGTGGATGAGTATAAATGTGGAAAGATGTGATGAGATGGAAAATGATGTGATTGGATAAGAATGGATGAAGGACGATGGGAATACATATGATTAGACTTGGATTAAGTAATGCGGATTGATGTGGATAAGAATGGATGAAGGACGATGGAAAATGATGTGATTGGATAAGAATGGATGCGAAGATACCCACGCGTGCCTCGAGGAAGATATTGGAACAAGGAGTAAGAGTTGTTTTTTGAATTCAGGCATGGATCTGGTTGATTGACCTTGCTAGTCATCGTCCAACGGATGAGTCCATGGCTCCTTTATATGGATATGTTGGTTGATCTTGCAGATCTTCAATGGAGAAGCCATCTGGATTTTTATAAGTGAATATATTTCCAGGTACTATGAGCTAGGAACTATTGAAAAGGCCCCTGAGTGGACAGGTGGTGAGCGTTTTGGTTGCCAATGATGCCATAGATACACCGATGAAGAAATGAATGGAACTCGGGATTCAACCGGATGTTTTGGAGAATTATGATCAATGATTCTATGGTTTCATTAAAAGATTGTTTTAAAGACAAGTAAATATGTGAAACAGGCAATTTCATATTGGGTGTGTAAGTGGTGTGACTAGCTTGAAGTTTGCATGAAGATCCGGCTAAGGGGCCTAGGAACCCGAGACAAAACCTAACCAAATGCCTAAATGGATTCCATCACTGCAGCGGTTGGCTAACCCATGGGATTGGATGGGGTTAGGCTGGACTCATGGATCCCTAAAATGATAATTCTGTTATGGTATGATAGATGAAGTAAATCCTGGATAGTCCTTGTTCTATGGAAAAGAATCAATGGCTGTGCCTCTTGAGTGATGAGGAAAAAAGAGTTGGTCTCTATGATCCAAGTGCAAGTCGCTTCCCTGATCTGACCGTGTGACTTACGATTTCAGTCAGATCAGTTTGGTTAGTTAAGGCTCTTGACTATGTCAGAATAAGAATATCTTGGAGGAATCTCCGGTGCTTTCTGGGCAAGGGAAGTTTTTTCGGGTTCGATTTTGGAAGAACCGAGAGATTAGTCTCTTGTCTGGACAGTGGGCGAGGCCCCAAGTGAGAGGCTCTGCCCTGCACATGAAGTGCTACTTCCACTGCTAGCACCCCCGAATTCATTGCACGGAGGGGGCAGGGATCTTTCATGCGCCAAGCAATTTGGATGGTCTTGGACATGTGGGTTCGAGAGGCTCAAACCAGTAAACAACCTAGTCTGAGAAGGTTAAGTAGGGCTACAAACCAATGGTTCATATCATGTTGGCCATACTCTGCATTGGAGGACATTGATGAAACACTTCAAAGGCCAAGGAGACCTAGATCATAAATGTTTTCTATACTTATCTCCAACACAGTCAATGAATAGGACCAATGGACACAAGTTCAAATCACCAAGGGAACTTGGGTGCTTATGCAACCAAGAAGGCAAAAACATACAAGCAGCAAGAACATTTTCATAACGTCATGGAAGGGTAGAATCAAAGACTTCAAGATAGAGAGCGGAAGGACAACTATAAAGGAGGTGCTTGTGCAACATGTCTACATGCCCAACGAGCTTGTACTTATAGCAAAGAGGATCAATCATCCTTGCAACCACATAAAATAAATTGTAATCATATGAACCTCAAAGCAATTCATTATTGTTATCAGTATTAATACCATTAATCATTGAATTATTGTTCTCATTCTCGGGTTCAATTGTTTGTGTATGCAGATGTGTATCCCTCATCATATGAAGAGTAGCAACCAATTGAGTGCATCATTGGGATCATGACTATGGTACATGCACACATTGGGCAGTTGCAAGATGAGGGGAGGAGTAAAAGAAGCCTTGTAGATGCAGGGTTTTTTTTTAATGACCACTTTTACTATTTGTTGGACAAAGACAATACCCGTGGACTCTTAGAAAAGCTGCCTCTCCAAGCAGATTGGAACCATATAGATTGGCCAATTCTTGATTCATGCATTATAGAATCTGTTAAGAGTAAGCTTTACAAAGACATGCAACGATCACTACGAGGGAGTAGCCCCACACGAATAGTGAAAATTGTGCTCTTCATGCCAATAACTATTTTTGTGGAGCTTTTCAATGTCTGTAGGCTAAAATTGCAAAGACTATACTCATTTGCAAAAATCTAGATTCTACATTCTTGGTAACTTTATATGACAAGAGCTGGGACAAGAAATTGCATGAAGACATCCATTGCCAGATCGCATCAGAGACAGTGAATGTTAAGTACATGATAGCAACACAAACATTCATCATGTCTTATTGGTACAAACGGCCTCGTTACATCAAAGGGGAGCTAGCTCCAATGGATTAGGAAGCGGCCAATTTAGAGAGGGCAACAACGTGGTAGATATTGAAGTATATGATGCAGACTCAACCTTGCTCATAGTCATTTCCGTGCGGGAGCTATGTAGTCTATAGCATTTGAGGAAAGATATCATAGACGAATACATACATAAGATACCATCAAAGTTTTCTTTCTTTCACAATGGAAGAAAGGTGCTGCAGAGAAGAGAAAAGGTAATTATTTGCAAAGATTTGCAGAACAAAGTAATTATCATTCCAAGACAATGTACTTTTATATATTATCAACACTTTTGATTGCCAGACAATGTACATCTTTTTTATATTATTAGCAATAAAAGAAAGCTTGCAATGTATACTAGTCATCACTTTGATTTATAAGAAATTACTTCAATCAAATGGATTGTTTTTTATATATTATTAGTACTTTTTTATATTAGCAATGAAAGAAAGCTTGCAATGTATGCACTCCCTCTTTGCCTGGATGAAACATACTGGGATGCACTTCACAAGACCTTTGATCGTAGATAAAATAAAAGTCACTTGGCTCAAAACCTGTTTCTGTGCAAAGCACTCTGATCATAGATTCCAAGTTCTGTGGAGCCATTGAGGACCAAATGGCAGCCCGAAAAAAATAGAGCACAAACTTGATAAAATCTACCACTCCTGGCCTCATCATCATGTGGATATACTCTATACAAAATGTTCTCACCCCGCTAATATTGAAAGGAACAGACTGCCTTTTGAGAAGCATACCATTTATGTCTAGAATGATCAGTCAGTGAATTCAGAAAACATTTCAATTAGTTTGAAAAGAAATGTTACAAACCTTCACTACCTATAAATGTAGTGGGCATGTCTTTAAAGAATGTTACAAATAAATTGTCTACTGGGTCACATCAATATTTTGACGTGTATGTTCCACATCTCCATCTATGTCCTTGAGCTCAACTCCCTCCTCCTCTTCCAGCTCCTTGTTCTCATCTTCCACAACATTCTCATCCTTCTTCTCCTCCGCACCCATATTCTCCTCCTCACACTTCTCTTCCTTGCCCTCCTCACCCATATTCTCCTCCTCACCCTTCTCATCCATCTCCTTCTCACTCTTCTCTTCCATGCCCTCCCCAACCTTATGTCCTTTTCCCTCCTCCTCCTCACCCTTCTCTTCTCTACCCTCCTCCTCCTTCTCTCCTTTTCCCTCCTCACCGTTCTTCTCACTCTTCTGTGCCTTCCCCTGGTTGGGGCCTCTGGCTGAACAGGTCCATCGTTGACGAGAACCTCAACCTCATCTGGGAAAGTATGTGCGTTTTGTGGGGTCTTCTCCTTGGCACATCTTAAGATCATCCGTATCATCGTCACTGTGAGATCCCTGTTCCCACCGCAACAGATTCGGGGTACTAGCAGCGGAAGTAGCACTTCATGCGCGGGGCAGGGACCCACACTCGGGGCCTCGTCCACGGATATCCGGACAAGAGACTAATCCGTCGGTTTTTCCAAAACCGAACCCGAAAAAACCTCCCTTACCCGAAAAGCATGGGCGATTCCACCAGGATAACTCTTTACTCTAACGCAGTCAAGATCATTATAGATCAACTGATCTGACTGCACCTTTAACAGTACTTGGTCAAATCAAGGAAGAAACTTGCACTTGGATCATTGGGATCAACGCTTTTTTCCCCATCAAGAGGCACAGCCGTTGATTCCTATCCATAGAACAATTTCTGTCCGGGATTTACCTCATCTATCGTAATAATAGAAATTAAATCTCGATTTACGGATCCATCAGTCCAGCCTAACCCCATCCGATCCCATGGGTTAGCCAACCGCCCAACCACTGTAGTGATGGGATCCAATTTGGAATTTGGTTAGGTTTTGTCCCGGGTACCAAGGAAAAGAGTTCCAAGGCCCCCTAGCCGGAAGTTCATGCAAACATAAAACTAGCCACACCACTTACACACCCAATATGAAAATTGCCTTTTTCTTAGCATCAGCTAACTTTAAAACAATCCTTTAATGAAACCATAGTACCACTGATCACAATCTTCCAATTTATCCAGTTGATTCATAATTTCCCATCATTCTTTCATCAAAGTATCTATGGCATCATTGGCAACTAGAACACTCACCACCTGTCCACACAGGGGCCTTTTCAATAGTTCCTAGCCCATAATACTCGGCAATATAATCACTTATAAAAATCAAGATGGACTCTCGTTGAAGATCAGCAAGATCAACCAACAGATCCATATAAAGAGCCATGGACTCATCCATTGAAGACCAGCAAGGTCAATCAACCAGATCCATGCCCGGTTTCACAAAACAACTCTTACTCCTTGTTCCAATATCTTCCTCGACGCACGCGTGGGTATCCTAGGCGACCCAGAGCCCGAGCACCGTATGGTCAGCACCCTCTAGGATCCTTCGCAGGTGACCTAGCGCTTCACTCATAGGCCGCTTCCTTGGTCCCTCATCCACCGTACCGGAAGCTCACCATTTTAATCGAACCGAGGCTGGTCAAGACCTCGGTCGACCTTGCTACGCGAGACGTCCTCCATTGACTCTCCGTCAGCAGTTGCAACTTTATCAGTTAGGTCTCCACGACCTTAATCACAAGACGGTCAAAATGCTTCCCCAGCATTCTTGACATAAAACAGCCATTTACAAACAGCATTTACAAACAGTTTACAAATACAGTTTCTATATTAACTCTCATTTTTCCACATTATCCCTCATTAATCCACATTACTTATTCCACATTCCATGTATATGTGTACTCATCCAATCACCTCCTTTTCCATCTCTTCACTTCAGATTCCTTCACATCACATATCATATATTCACATCCATATCCACATCCATACATCCACATCCACATCCACATTCACATCCATATATCCACATCTACATGCTTATCTCCATTTTCACATCCTCATTTATACATCCACATCCCATATCCACATTCATACATCCACATCCATACATCCACATCTACATCCACTTACATACATACATCCACATCCACATTCCACATTCACATCTATACATCCACATCTACATTCACATTCACATACATACACATCCATACATCCACATCTACATCCACTTACATACATACATCCACATCCACTTACATACATACATCCACATCCACATTCCACATTCACATCTATACATCCACATCTACATTCACATTCACATACATCCACATCCACATTCCCATACATCCACATCTATACATCCACATTCCACATTCACATCTACAATCACATTCACATACATCCACATCTACATTCACATTCACATACATCCACATCCCCATTTTCATTCACATCTATACATCCACATCTACATCCACATACATACATACATCCACATCCACATTCCACATTCACATCTATACATCCACATCTACATCCACATTCACATACATCCACATCCACATTTCCATTCACATCTATACATCCACATCCATTCACATCTATACATCCACATCTACATCCACATTTACATCTATGCATATACATCTTCATGCATATATCCATTTTCATGTTCATACATCCACACTCCCATCTCCATATCCACACATCCACATACATACATCCATTTTCACATTCCCATTTATATAACCCCATATACCTTCACATCTAATCTTTTACATCACATCCATTCTCGCCCTATCACAACCCATATACATCTTATCCTATCACATACACTTCTTACCTCATCCCCCCATACACATCTTAATTCATCTTATCACATCCTAACTTATTTCATAAGCATCTTATCACCTCTTAACACACCTCTTATCACATCCTATCACTTTCCATACGCATCTTATCAATTCTTATCACATCTCATACACCTCTTATCACATCTTATCACATTTCATATCTTTTTTTTTTTTTTTTAAGAGAATTCTTTTATTTGATATAAGATTTCTCTACACATTTATTTATACATAAATTCCATTTAAGGAGACTAACACTTTCGAAATTAAAATCAATCTTTTATGCATCTTCTTATGCATGATTTCAATTTGGTATGGAATTATACTTTTAGAATAAAAGAATTTCTCTTATGCATCTAAGTTAAGCATAAAATCCATTTATGAGGAAAATCATACTTTTAGTATATAAAGAATATCTTTTATGCATACCTATATGCATGAAATCCAATATGATAAAAGTAACACTTTTGATATAAAAATTTTTCCTTTATGCATACTTCTATGCATGAAAATTAAAAATGATAAAAGTAACACTTTTGATATAAAAATTTTCCTTTATGCATACTTCTATGCATGAAAATTAAAAATGATAAAAGTAACACTTTTGATATAAAAATTTTCTTTTATGCATACTTTTATGTATGAAATAAAAATGATAAAAGTAACACTTTTGATATAAAAATTTATCCATTATGCATACTTCTATGCATGAAAATAAAAATGATAAAAATAACACTTTTGATATAAAAATTTATCCTTTATGCATACTTCTATGCATGAAAGTAAAAATGATAAAAGTAACACTTTTGATATAAAAATTTATCCATTATGCATACTTCTATGCATGAAAATAAAAATGGTAAAAATAACACTTTTGATATAAAAATTTATCCTTTATGCATACTTCTATGCATGAAAGTAAAAATGATAAAAGTAACACTTTTGATATAAAAATTTATCCATTATGCATACTTCTATGCATGAAAATAAAAATGGTAAAAATAACACTTTTGATATAAAAATTTATCCTTTATGCATAATATTAAAATTCAATTTCTCCATGATTATAATGAAATTCTTTCAATTAATCTAGGATGATGATTCCTAGAATATGGTAGGAAGTCCTCTTTTTATGCTTTGAATGAGATTATTTTATGCATAATTTTTATAAAAATTTTGCCATAGCTCCGCTGCTATGACTGATAAATCTCAATTTTTC
The DNA here is from genome assembly GCF_041138505.1 of Cibotium barometz. Lineage (NCBI taxonomy): Eukaryota > Viridiplantae > Streptophyta > Polypodiopsida > Cyatheales > Cibotiaceae > Cibotium > Cibotium barometz. The sequence continues at coordinate 25,246,202 of NC_141086.1, forward strand.
TAAGGGATAATGCTTATCATTAAGGAATTAATTAAAATGATCTCTAATTGGATTATTAATCCATAATGGATTGAATCATTAATATACATAAACTAAAAGCATAGAAAAAAGCCATTAATTTGGCCTCAAGCATAGCTTAATCTTGGGTTAAGGAAAAGCTTTATGAAAAGCTTGATTTGGATTGAGAATGGGTCATGAGTATGACCATTTCTTGAGTGAGAGAGAGAATTTACATAAAAATCATTAGAATTTAAACATAAATGAAAATTAACTTCAATAGCATTATGTAACTCTTCACTACTATTCAAACTTCAATAGCATTTAAAAAAAACCATACCAATTAAACTTCTCAAGCTTGAGAGGGGTTGAGAAGAGAGAAACATTGAGAAATTATAGAAAGATGAATATTCACTAATTACCTTACAACTTGCTTGATTCTTTGTTCACGGTAGAGGCCCCCAACCAATCAATTGGTTAAGTATGTTGATGGAGCCACTAATGGGAATTGAAGAAAGAGGGAAGCTCCAAAAACTAGTGAATTATTAAATGAATTCACAGTTCTTGGCTTAGGTGGAGTAGAGTAACGATGCATAAACACTATCTATTTTTCAACAAGGGTGAGGCTTCTATTTATAGGAAAAATTGAGCTCCTAACCAAACAAACTGATTCTAGAATTTTCTAAATCAGTTTGGTCAATATTTGACCATTTTTAGGTCAGTTAAGCTAACTTTTTGGAACTAGACTTGAATGAGGAGAGAGGAGAGATGAAATATCTCAATTTTTATGAGTTTAAAACTCATTCAAGCATGTGAAATATGCACCTCCTTTAAAGAACTCCCCTTCCTTACATATGTCATATTTTTAATATTGCTCATAGTTTTTTACTAATAAACCTTGTACATTTTCAACTCTTCATCTTATGTGAAATATGCACCTCCTTTAAAGAACTCCCCTTCCTTACATATGTCATACTTTTAATATTGCTCATAATTTTTTATTAATAAACCTTGTACATTTTCAACTCTTCATCTTATGTGAAATATGCACCTCCTTTAAAGAACTCCTCTTCCTTACATATGTCATACTTTTAATATTGCTCATAGTTTTTTTACTAATAAACCTTGTACATTTTCAACTCTTCACCTCATGTGAGCATTTACTCATTTTTGGGTATTTTCTTTTTTTACAAGTTGGATTTATCTCCTCCCTACACATGGATTGATGCTATTGGTCCATAGGAACCTTAATTGGACCATAGTCTAAAGATTTCTGAAAATCTAGACCCTTAGGCTAAGGTTCTTTATAGCTATTTTCAATTAATTCCAATTGCACATTGGAAAATTCTTTTTGAATTTCTGTTTCAGGGGAACTCATCTGAATTAGAAGAGATATTTTTCTATCCAAAAATATTCAAAATCTGAATATTCTCTCTCTAGAATATTTTTCTCTCTCTAGGCTAAAACAGATAGAAACAAGGTCTTTATATTTCTGAAGAGGGATTGATTACAGGGAAAGATACTAGACATCAAAAAGGGGGTGGGGGAGGAATCTTACAGTCACTCTATAGCGCATGATATCCCATTTCCAAAACTCTTGCATTTTCATATTCGCGTTAAATGGCTACCCAAGTACAAGCATATATATATACCTCTCTCTCTCTCTCTCTCTCTCTCTCTCTCTCTCTCTCTCTCTCTATACATACACACACACACATACACAACTATATGTATGCTATTACATAGTTATATATTCGCATGTAGAATACATATAGCCGAAAGATGCGATATTCCATTTTAGGACCTTTTAAATTCGACTATTCGCATTGAATAGCTACTAAGAATATATGCATGTAGTAACCATTTGACACGAATAAGAAAAAATAAGAAGACTAGAAATGGTATATCATGCCTTTGGCTATCATAATAATATTGGTATATTGTGATGTATATATGTATATTTAAACATACATATATCAGCGACAACTGTATTGTCATATTTATGTACAGCGACGGTTGTATTGTCATATTTGTAAAGAAACATGCTTAACTAATGACTTCCTCACTTGACAGGTGTTACCCTTAAGAAATAACGAAACAAATGTGCTTCCCATGGCTATTGGTTTCTAAAAGGTAATTTTTAATCCTGTTTTTGTGATGTAATGTGATCTAGAATAGGTATCTCTCGTAAGAGATTTCGCTGAGTGGGAGCGTTGGTTGTGAGGCAGATGGAGGCGTTTAAAGTACACAAGATCAGCTTAAGTCGGCTTTTTAGACAAAAAACAAAACACGCGTTCATGGATTGCAAGAATAAAATGACATTAAATAATGGGAAAATTGTGGTTGCAAGATCAGGGTGTCCAGTTTTGTCCACCCACCAGAGCACCCTATAAATAGTAAAAAAACAGGCATTTGTTTACCTTTAGTGGCCAATCTCTCTTAGTTAATGAAGGAATTTCCCTTCAAGTTCTTTTGTTGAAACATCACATGTAAAGTTGGGAATATAGTTGCATAATCCGATTATGCATTAGATGGTTGAAAGTTCTCATTTCCTTAGGTACAAAGTCAATGTATACACCCTGTCCCAAATTTAGATTGATTCCATAAAATGCTAATATCTTTTACATATAAACTCATATGAGATTCCCACTTTGGACCTTAGATCTTCACATAATATAGAGCTTAACTTGATTTTTTGAGAAAATTCTATGCTATCTGCCTATTTTCTTTAAATATTTCAAGGTCTTTAAAGTGTTATAATATATGCCACTTTTGCACCCACAATATCTACCACTTAAAATGCTCAATCTTGTAGATCAAAAGAGTGGTAGATATTGAGACATTAGTAGAATGTGGTGGTTAGTCAAAATTGCAAATCCAATGGTTGGATTTTTTATGATCTCTTATCCAAAATTCTTCCAGGCTATCAAAAGGCTTGCAAACAATTAAATGTTAAAAGAGAAATTTTTGGGAATAATTCAAAAATTTGGGTGGCTGCAAGATCAGGGTGCCCAGTTTTGTCCACTCAGGTACCCTGTAAACAGTAAAAAAATAGGCATTTGTTTACCTTTAGTGGCTAATCTCTCCTAGTAAATGAAGGAATTTCATTTCAAGTTCTTTTGTTGGAACATCATATTCAAAGTTGGAAATATAGTTGCATAATTTGATTAAGCATTAGATAGTCAAAAGTCCTCATTTTCTTAGGTACAAAGTCAATGTATGCACTCTGTCCCAAATTCGAACTGATTTCATAAAATGCTAATATCTTTTACATATAAACTCATATGAGATTCCCACTTTGTACCTTAGATCTTCACATAATATGGAGCTTAACTTGATTTTTTGAGAAAATTTTAAGATATTTGTCTATTTTCTTTAAATATTTCAAGGTCTTGAAAGTGTTATAATATACGCCACTTTTTGTACCCACAATAGCTACCACTTAAAATCCTCAATCTTGTAGATCAAAAGAGTGGGTAGATACTGAGACATTAGTAGATTGTGGTGGTTAGTAAAAATTGCAAATCCAATGGTTGGATTTTTAATGATCTCTTTTTCAAAATTCTTCCAGACTATCAGAAGGCCTGTAAATATTAATAATCTAATTAGTAAAATTACATTTTTGCTGTGAATCATCTAAAACCTATAGGGACTAGTGTACTTGAAATTGTGCATCTATGGAAAAATAAATTGGATCACTCTAAGTATGGAAAGATCATTTGTTTATTATTTCATTATATTTTTTATTAATTTTGATTAATTAGACTAATTTATATTAATTTAAGTTATATTGGGTTAATTTAAGGGTAAGAGTATTTTCTATTATTTGCTTGATCTCATTTTAAGTACCTTGCCCCCCCAAAATTTTCTCTCCAAGCATTGTCCTAGTCCAGCATAAACTAGATAAAACTGGACACCCTGATCTTGCAACAACCCAATTATGAGTATTTATCAAAAGTAGAATTTTGAGTATTATCATTTTTATTGAGAAATATGGCTAGAATTGATTTTTGTAAATCCCATGAATCTTTTATTTAAAAGAAGAATATTGAATATATCTTATTTGAGAAATTTAAGAAAGAATGTGAAAATATCCAACGAGAAAACTTGGATATTTCTTAAATAAGTAAATGGAAGTTTAGAATTAGTTTTCATTAATGAAGCTTAAGGAATGAAAATACAATATGTAAATGCTCTTTCTGAGTTTTTACTATTCAATTATGATAAGGTTTATTTTCTCTTTTTAAACCTTCAACAACACTCTAATACTTAGATTTATTGGGATTGAGAAAAAGTACCTTTAACTAGGTCAAGCAATTCGTAAAAACTTAGAAAAGTCCTATCAGTATATCGAAAGTAAAGAAATTATACTAAAAGTGGATGTGATAAGATGTGATGTGGACCTGAATAGATGTAGATGGATGCGATAAGATGTGAATGAATGAGATGTGAATGGATGAGATGTGATGTGATAGATGTGAATGTGAATAAATGGATGAATGTGATGAGATGTGAATGGATGTGATATGATATGGATAGATGTGGATGTGATGTAATGTGGATGGAATGAATGTGATGTGATATATGGATAGATGTGGATGTGATGTTTTGTGGATGGAATGAATGTGATGTGATGTGGATGAAATGAATGTGATGTGATGTGGATGGATATGCATGGGAGTGATGAGATGCGAATGGATGTGATGAGATGTGAGTGGATATGACGAGATGTGAGTGGATGTAAATGGGAGTGATGAGTAGATGTGATGAGATGTGAATGTGTGTGATGAGATGTGAATGGATGTGAGTGGATGTGATGAGATGTGAATGGATGTGAGTGGATGTGAATGGATATGAATGTGATGTGATGATATCTGAATGGATGTGGTGAGATGTGGTGAGGGATGTGGTGAGGGAGTGATAAGATATGAATGGATGTGATGAGATGTGAGTGGATGTGACGAGATGTGAATGGATGTGAATGGGAGTGATGATGGGAGTGATGAGATGTGAATGGATGTGAGTGGATGTGATGAGATGTGAATGTGTGTGATGAGATGTGAATGGATGTGAGTGGATGTGATGAGATGTGAATGGATGTGAGTGGATGTGATGAGATGTGAATGGATGCGATGAGATGTGAATGGATATAAATGTGATGTGATGTGATATCTGAATGGATGTGGTGAGATGTGGTGAGATGCGAATGTGATGTGATGTGATATGAATGGATGAGATGTGATGTGGATATGTTGTGAGGTGGATAGATGTGATGTGGACCTGGATAGATGTGAATGGATGAGATGTGATGTGGATGGATGTGATGTGAATGGAGGAGATGTGATGTGGATGGATGTGATGAGGATGGATGTGATGAGGATAGATGTGATGAGATGTAATATGATATGATTGGATGAGAATAGATGAAGGACGATGAGAATACATATGACTGGATGTGGAATAAGCAATGTGAATTGATGTAGAAGAATGTGGAGTAACAAGAATGATGTGGAACAATGTGGAAAGATGAGAGTTCGTTAGAAATTGTAGTTATGAAACCTATTTTTAAATGATTGTTTTATGTGAAGAATGCTGGGGAAGCATTTTAAATGATTGTTTTATGTCAAGAATGCTGGGGAAGCATTTTGACCATCTTGTGAATGAGGTCATGGGAGACCTAAGTGAAAAAGTTGCAACAGCTCATGGAGAGTCAATGGAGGATGTCTCGTGTAGCAAGTCGGTCAAGGTCTTGACTAGCCTCGGTTAAATTTATTTAATGGTGAGCTTTCGGTATGGTGGATGATGGAAAAATGAAGTGGCCTATGAGTGAAGCACTAGGTGACCTACGAAGGAGCCGAGAGGGTGCTGACCATACGGTGCTCGGCCTCTGGGTCGCTTGAAGATACCCACACGTGCACATCCCGACCTCAATGTGATGGTGATTGCTCAAGCAAATAGACCAGGACCATATAATGTGAATTAGGAATGAGAGGAGGAAGACGAGGATGAGGGGGACAATGACCTCCCTGAGTTTGCCATTGAGTATGTAATTGAGCTTGTAACGTCAACTTTCCCTATATCACCTGGGCTAGACCTAACAGAAGAGGAACTACAAGAAGCTATCAAGGATAATGATGAACCACTCTTTTACGTTGACATTTATAATCCTACTTCTCCAATAATTTTCCTAGTTTCGATGTGTCGCATGATTTCAAATCTTTCAAATATCACAATTAATGTCACCTATTTTTGGGTAAGTTCACTTATCTTAGGAAAAAAAAGGAAAAAGTGCAAATATAGCTAATCCATTCTATTAAAGCATGGATTGGAATTGATTTTATCAAGCGCTCGTCTCTCATCTGTCTGAGTGATCTTTCTTCTCTCTCTCTCTCTCTCTCTGGAACGGGCCATACGATACTCCCCTTACGTTGGTCATACAGCTATTGCTGCTGATAGCAACAACTATAACTGTGGCTCTTCCCTCTCGTCACACACAGTCGACTACTCTCTGATGTACAAGAGGCCCTCTAATGTGAGAAGACTTTGACTAGAAAATCGGTGCAGAAGAAAAGATGATATCAGAGCTGAATCATAGTCAATTCCAAAGGCTCACGTTGATGTGAGGCAAAGGCAGTTGGTGAGGTGGTTGGTGTCGAAGGTTCTGGGTGGTCAATGGATGCAGAGGCACTCGGAGGTGTTGATGAGTAGCGGAAGGTGAAGTGGTGCAGGCTGTGTTGACAAATGTTGACGAATCCTCTTGGAAAAATTGAAACACCACTGACCTATATTGACGAATCCTCTTGGAAAAATTAAAACACCACTGACCTATATGTGGAATCTTTTCACTCATCATCTCCATTGTTCATGGAACTCTCTACCTCCTGAGGCGATGTTGGAGATTTTATCTTCTTATGTGGAAGAGAACTCCTTGTTGCTGATGCTAGTTGAATCCCAAAACTCCATTTTCTCCTTCGATGATGGATGCCATTTTTCCCTAGAAAACTCATGGCTAAATCTTATATGCCTTGTATATGCAAGATGCTTAGACTGACTGTCTATACTAGACTACTAGTATGACTACTATACTGATGCAAGCCATGTGCGACCCTAAATGCTATGCAAGAATGCAAATGAATGGGTTACTAAGACATGCCTAAGGAAAAAACCCTAAGGATGGCCTCCAAGATCTTGAGAACTAGATTTAACTGAGCGGAAGTGACTGTCATGAAAGCTTTACTGAATGACTTAAGGGATGAACATGAACTAAAGTTGGTTACCCTGTCAATGTGACATGAAGAGTGTTACGTTGTAACACTTTTATACCAATGTGACATGAAGAGGGATTTGATCGTAGTAAAGCACCCTTAGCCTTAACTAAACTGCACTTAGGTGTACTTAAGAAATAGAGAATGGTTTCAATGTAAATGCAATGCAACTATATTAAATGAGATGGTTACACAATTGAGATTTGTAAACATCTATGATGATTACTTTGAGTAGATGGTTTCTGAATGTTGACTTTTGGATGTTGAACTATTGAACTCCACCCTTCCTGGGGTCTTGGGCAGAAGATCACCAAAACGATAGAGATCTCTAGACTGAATGGTGTGCCATGCTTTTATATGTGAATTTATTGTTGGTCAGGATTTGCAAAGTGCTATTATAGCTCATGTAAATGCTTAGTTGACTGCTTTAATGATCCTTTCAGGCTACTGTGTTATGCTCACGAGAGTCTTGGTTGGTTTTCTGTTGGCCGACTGGTTGTCTTTGCCTGGCCGACTAGTCACCTAAGCCACCAAAGGGGCTGGCAAACTAGGATGCCTTGGTTGCTAAAGTTCTTATGATGCTAATGTTGCCTTCACATGTGCTGCTTGAAATGCTTTGGTGTTGTGGATGCTACTTTGCCCATGACTAGGATGCTGTATATGCTTATAACATGCTTGCTTAATGCTCCTGAATGCCATGCCACATGTGCATGTGACACGTCACGAGTGGTGAAGTCTTTGGTGAGACGAGGTTGCTACAAGCCTAAGGGGTGGTGAAGAGCAGAGGGTTGTAGTTCCGAGTCGATGTTAAATGAGTAGGGAGGGCTGCCATTGTAACTTCAGCTCGGCACATAGCTACCTCCGTGTGGGTACTAATGCTTTCCTAACAACCACATGCCTTCATGCAATAGAGCTCGTACAGTAAGTTTAACTCTCCATTCAGCTAGTACAACAAGTACAATGGTTGGTACATCAAGTGTACAATGGTTGGTACATTAGGTTATAGAGTGTACAATGGCTAGTACAACAAGTAAAAGGGTTGGTATGACTAGTACAACGGATGGTACAACAAGTACAAGTACAAGGGTTGGTGTAGTATGTATGGCAGTTGGTATAGTCATTAAAGTGGCTGGTATAGTAGGTACAACAACTTTAAGGGCAGGTTCATCATACCATGCATTCATACATGCATCGAACACTTGTTCGTTACAACATTACAACCTTGTAGCTACCTCTTCCCTCAATTTAACTACAGGTCGACCCATTGTAATCAATCAGTTATTAGTTGTAGCCATTATCATCAAGACATATCTTATGTTTACGCCTATCTTGGCCCAAGACTCTATTTTATCTCTTTGCACCTTAACCAGTGTTCAACCCTCCTCTATTCCTACCATGGATCAAAGCCTTATCTTGGCTCCTTCTAGGTTCTCACCGACCTCCGTTTGCCAACACTGATGGCCCCATCTTCTACATGATCGACGCCTGGCCTAATGTTGACTGCATGCAGGGTAGCAAAAACTGATTGAGGAGCGCCAACTGGAGGAGCGAGTGTAGCAATCTGTCGGCCAATTGGAGGCCTTGTTGTAGCAAGTCCAACAGACAACCAAAGTGGTGTTGGGTTGAGCACCATATGAGAGGGGTTGTCTACTCTAGAGGTCAAAAAGGTTAAGACTTTAGTGGTGGGAAGGAGCTATTTTGCACAAGCAAGATGAGCCCGAGGAGGGATGAACAAAGAGGTGTGCCTCTGTTAAAGCTTCTTCATGCATAGGAAGGGGTTTGGCTCAGAAGCCTGAGTAGAGGACGTTTTTGCATGATGTGCTGCTGGTGTTGCAGGGTGATAGGCCCTCCATTGTGGAAGAGGGATAAATCATCTGAGGCGAGTGGGGCCAGACCTGTAGAAACATATGAGGCGGGTACTGCCAGAGATGGTGCAGAAAACATGCACTCCCTTGTCTGAGGAAAAGTGCGTTGTAAAGACAGATGGAATAGGGTTGAATGAGGGCCCCCCATCGGTCTAGGAGAGGGCCACATCAGCAGATTCATTGGAAAGCCCTCCATTGATGTTGGCAGGGGGAGGTGCTGAATTATCACGGAAGAGCCTCCTTTCGATGTTGAAGGATACCTCAGTAGTGGAGTAAAAAAAGGAGACCCATTGATGTTCGCAGGACAGAGGTTGTTTGGGTTGGATTTACCTGCAGCAGCAGAGAAGCTTACCAAGGCACTTGTCTCAAGCTTACCAAAAAATTGAGAAGCAAGGCGTGGGGTAGATAACTCACCATCATCGTGGAGAGGCAGAGTTGCAGGTGTATAGAGAGCCATTAGTGTTGGCAAAACGGAGGTCAATGAGCACCCATAAGGAGCACCCACAAGGAGCCAGAGTTGCAGGTGTGTATAGAGAGCCATTAGTGTTGGCAAAACGGAGAGGCAGAGTTGCAGGTGTGTATAACCATCATCGTGGAGAGGCAGAGTTGCAGGTGTGTATAGAGAGCCATTAGTGTTGGCAAAACGGAGGTCAATGAGCACCATGCTGGCCGACTGGTTGTCTGGCCTGGCTGACCTAGTCTGGCTTGGTCGAGACTTGTGGTTAGGCTTGTGGGTTGACTGTCACCTAATCCCACCAAAGGAATGGGGCCGATTTCCCTAGGTGTATGGCAAGGGTTTGGATACCCTTTGCAAGGCTAGCCCACATCTACATGCACCTGTATGATGAATTATCCAAGTGGGTTAAGAGGACTGACACTTGACTGACCTCTACGGCTCAGAGACTGACCTACTACGGCCGATTTCCCTAGGTGTATGGCAAGGGTTTGGATACCCTTTGCAAGGCTAGCCCACATCTACATGCACCTGTATGATGAATTATCCAAGTGGGTTAAGAGGACTGACACTTGACTGACCTCTACGGCTCAGAGACTGACCTACTACGTGGCTTGTGTGTGATTGTCCTTGGACTGAGGGCTCACAATGGGGTCATGCCATAGATAAATATTCCTACAAAAGGTGCTACTTCTGTATAAATATTGCACTGATGATCATGCCAGTGTGTCACTACATACCCCACTGTAGGGTGTCACGTGCATCTCACACTTGGATGCCACGTAGACATACCTAGACAAGAAGTTGGAGGACCTAGAATGAAGAAGTGATCCCATGTGAGCACAGTCTGGGATCAGTTAGCTAGGGTTCCACTCTATGCTTTCGAGGTTAGGTGTGCATTGTCCCGCATATGAAGCATTACCAGCCTGTATTGTGAGTCTCCCTCTGGAATGATGTCAGATGATCTATGTATTTTATTTACAACTGGATGCCAGACTTTTATAGTGCATGTAAAAAAGGTACCAGCCATAGGGCTACTCCAGAGCAGAGTCTAAGGCTCTTGCAATGGGCATGGGGTAGCTTAGAGTCATCCCAAGGGGGGCTAGGAAGGCCCAAAGTTGCGCCCACCATCCCTTACATGGGCTGGGCAGGCTGTCGACCATCCCTTATCGTCGACGACTGCCATGGCCAAGTAATCGATAAGGGCCCAGGGCCCTGCCCAGCTAGTCGGCTGAGTGTGGGACAACCGTGCACTATTTATGCACGGCTGCCCAGCAACCTGGACACCCCCTTATTCATATAGAACACCCCTTGTGGCTCCAATCGACCCCGAACTCTCGCTCGAGCTGAGCGGGGAAAAACTTTTTGCTGACCTCATCCTGGTCCATGCATTTAAATGAAAACTCTATGTTTATTAATTAGTTCAATTACAATTTACAACCATCTCATATTAATTAGTTCAATTACAATTTACAACCATCTCATATTATAATCAAAGATCTCTTACCCCCATAGCTTGTGCACCTTGGGCATATAGAGGTCCACGAGGTCTCAAAGCCGATAACAATGGAAAACCTTGCCTCAGTGTCGGTCCACTATATGTATCCCTACTTGTCTTGATGTAGCACTCTTCTACGCCCACATCCCCTATATAGAATTGTGGCACCAACACTGGTGGGATATGCTGCTCGGATGGATCTGTGACACTCTGTTTATCACTCCTATAAGGAAATTAAAACAAATAGTTATTAGACATTGAAATAACTAGTATAACATACAAAACATACTTCATACCTACATCAAAGACGCCTTGCTGAGGTCCTAGGTGACATAACAAGGCCCCTGTGTACCTCTCCTCTATGTCCTATAAACAACTGGCCAAATATAAGTATTATAGCAATTTCTAAACAAATGATAGCTCAAAAGAGACAAATTATAGAAATTATACATACTCAATTGGCTGCATGGTGACAACCCTTGCTCTTGATCATGATCTTGATCCCCTGGCACCATGTCCAACTCTTGATCACGATCCTCTGATCCTGATCCTCCAAGGCTAGCTTGAGCTCATGAACTTGACCCTCTTCCTGAACCTCCTTCTTTGGATCCTCTGCCTCCTCCGATAGATCTAGAGGTGCTCTTGCTACTACAAGGACTACGAGCCACAAGGAGCAACAGAGTCAAGAGGGGGTATCCTCCAGCTCATTAACGCTCAACACAGAATACTCTCCCATGTCCTTATCTATCTCCTCTCTACTCAAACCTAGACTCCGCAATACTCTCTTGATGGCTATAAAAAGACCTAACTTCTTGGAAGCTGCCATGGATGTCACACACATGCAAGAAGGAGATCCTATCTAAACCTATAAGAATATACTCACAATCCACTATGATATATACACAAGATAACAGATGCACACAATCACCATCATCACATTCTAAGTAAATTATAACATACTCAAATACAACTCCAAATGCCACCAACGGCAACAACAATAACATAATGTATCTGTAAATGCCACCAGCACGGTAATAACAATAACATAATGTATCTCTAAATCACACCAACCACAACAACAACATAATATCAGACTATCGGGATATAAAGCCGATAGCTCCATTAAACTATAGAAACAATACATTATAAAAGAGTACTTTAAACCCAATAGTTCCTAAACATTATGCTAAGCCCCTGAACTATATCAGTGAGCTTAGCACAAGATCTTGTTTCCTAAATGGAATTGATTTAGCTTATTTTGTTTCCACTTAGTGATGGCCTCTGAAAGATTGTTCTGGGCTTTATCCATGTCAGCTAGAGTTGTCCCGCCACGCACTAGTATGCCCCGAACAAGGTCCTCAACATATTGTTTTGTGAGAAGTGTTGTGCAGTAAGCATCGCTATTGTCTTCATATGTGCACACGAACAACATATCTTTGATAATCTTTATCAATGTCTCGGGTTTGGTCATTGAATATAAACATGTGCAAATTAATTACTTTGATTAGGCATTGATGGATTTTTCCCCATAATAAACTATGACAAGTAAGTTGCACTACTCTTGCACCTTATTGCTCACACTCTGATTTCTCTCTCTCTCTCTCTCTCTCTCTCTCTCTCTCTCTCACACACACACACACACACACACACACACACACACATTCAAGTAAGTGCCCATGTTTCCATAGTGCCATGATGATCTACTGCAATGTTGATGTAAGCCCTGATTCTTATGCTCGCTATGCTCTATAGAGGAGTGATGCTCTAAATGAAATAATGGGTTTAGCTTATATGTAAGCAGGAGTATTTTCTATGTGAGAGCCCATGGGGAGGCTATAATGCTGGCCGACATAGCTAATGGGCAAGTGTACGGAAGCCCACTGGCTACCCAAGCCCTCCTATGGCCTGGAAGCTCTCCTTATGGCCATGCCATGGCCTGGCCCAAGGCTCAGCTAAATTCTCCTAATGCAAACCTAATACTAAGGCTGACACTACATGAACTATCTAATAAATTGTCTAAGTTTGTTAGAGAACAGCCACTTGACTGAATGGTGCACTAATGTAAAGCCAAAATCATGGTTATTACTGCCTTATTGCCACCTAGACAATGGCTATACATGGGTCTAGACACCTTGGTTTTTCCTAGGGTTTTTCTTGGTGATAGTCCAATATATCTACTAGATTCTTGTGATGCCATCCTACCAATTGCACTCCTATTCTAGTTGTGCTACAAACCTGGTAAAAATGATAACTTTGTGTGTTGTGTTACGTGTAGACTACTTCTGTTGCTCATTGTTTTGACCTATCCTAGTAGGACCCACATGTCCAAACTCATCAAAAAGTTATGGCTCACATGTATACACATTGGTTATACTCATCCGAGTATTAAAACCCATGTTAATGTCATCTTTAACATCAAAAACATTGATAACAATGCTGCTGTAAATTGCACCCCCCATGCCTCTGCTGCCACCTAGACCATGGCTATAGACGGCGGGTATAGACACCTTGGGATTGCCTTCTAGGGTTTATTGTGCTAATAGTCCAATATATCTACTAGACTCTCCTGATGTAATCTTACCAATTGCACTCCTATTCTGGATGTGCGGACCTCGTGAAAATTACAACTTTGCGTGTTGTACACTATTTGTAGCATGCCCTACTGCTTAATGTTTTGGCATGTCCTAGTGGGACCCACATGTCTAAATTTTTTATGTTTCACATGTATACACATTGGATATACTCATTTGAGTATCAAAATCCATGTCAATTCATCTACAACATAGAAAACGGAGCTGTTGTAAACTGCAGCCCCCATGCCTCTGGTGCACTGAGACCATGGTTGTAGATGGGCCTAGAAACCTTAGTTTTGCCTAAGGTTTTGTCTTGGTGATAGTCCAATATATCTTCTAGACACTCATGATGTCAGCTTACCAACTGCACTCCTGTTTTGGTTGTGTGGTGATCTACTGCTGCAAGAGAAATGCTAGAGTTGAAAGGCGATGATAATCTGATGTAGAGCAGGCAATGGTAGGACATGATGTGGTGGATAATGTGGTCACTCATGTGGTGACTGATGTGGTGTGGGACTGAATGAATGAAGCTAAGCTATATATAGGAGGTGGGTTGCTAGTTAGCCTAGTACAAGGTATTCCGGCTAGCAGCACAAGACCTAAAAAACAAAAAAAAAACAGTAAAATTCCTTTTTTAGGGCTAGGAAAAATGTCATTTTCACAAAGGGTTCCCTCTACGAAAACCCAATCTCGCCAAGTAACCTCCTCAACCACAACACCTCATAAGAAGCATGGCAAATAGCCCCATACTTTGCCTCAATGATGGAAGACAAGGCAATAGTTTGGTTGCTTCTTGGTGCTCCAAGCAATCGATCCCGAGTCAAGGGTAAAACCATATCCTAATGTAGATCTCCTTGTGTCTGGATGTCCTCCCCAATCAAAGGTCCGCACAACCAGAATAGGAGTACAATTGGTAAGCTTACATCACGAGCGTCTAGTAGAATATTGGACTATCACCAAGATAAACCCTAGTCAAAACCAAGGTGTCTAGACCCATCTACATCCATGGTCTAGGTGGCAATAGAGGTATGGGGGCAGTAGTATATAACAGCTCTGTTTTCGATGTTTTTGATGTTACAGATGCCATCGACATGGGTTTTGATACTCGGATGAGTATACCCAATGTGTATAAATGTGAGCCATAAAGAGTTTGGACATGTGGGTCCCACTGGGACATGCCAAAACATTAAGTAGCAGGGCAGGCTACAAGTAGTGTACAACACACAAACTTGTAATTTTCACCAAGTCCACACAGCAGCTAGAATAGGAGAGCAATTGGTATGCTAACATCATGAGCATCTAGTACATATATTGGACTATCACCAAGACAAATCTTAGGAAAAACCAAGGTCTCTGGACCCATCTTTAGCCATAGTCTAGTTGGAATCAGAGGCAAGGGGGTTACAGTTTACAATAGCCATGGTCTAGGTGGCAGTAGAGACATGGGGGCTACAATTTACAACAACTCTATTTTTTATGTTATAAATGTCATCGACATGGGTTTTGATACTCAGTGGATGAGTATACCCAATGTGTAGACATGTGGGCCATAAAGTTTTGAAGATTTTGGACATGTGGGTCCCACTAGGATAGTCAAAATAGTGAGCAACAGGGCAAGCTACAAGTAGTCTACAACACGCAATCTTCACATACTTTGTGCATACCATCAACCTTAAACTAAGACAAACTTGTGACAATATTTTGGGCTTCTATTATATGTTCACATAACCAATGTGCTTGTGCCATATGTCAATATCTACAATAACACATATTACTCATGTATAAACACAGTTTCCTTCACTCACTACAACACGTCAGGGGCATAGCAACATTTCCTAGCAACGCTTATTTTTTTGGGATGTCAAGGATTCCAATTGCTGTTGCGCAGTGAAATATCGCTTGCCCCTAGCAGGAAAATTACGCTGTTGACCAACGCTTATAGCAGCAAAAGTTCATACCCAGCAGCCAATTATAGCAAAATTTCCCTGCATAGCAGCGCCTATAGCAGCAAGATTTTGCTGCTATACTGTAATTTCGCTAATATTTTTGCTACATAAAACTCCAGAGATTTGTTGGATGCTGAATTTAAGTTATACATATGACATACACAGAAAATGATTATAGTTTTAAAACATCCATCAGAACCCTTGGATCCATGTTTTGAGCAAAAAAAAAAAAGATAGTTGAAAACTTTTGAGAAGGGAAACAATGTCAAGATCATGAATCTATTCCATCTTGTCATAAATCTATATGTGTTGCTTCATTAATGTCTATATCTAATGGAAGCTCAATGAAAAGATGGGGTTGCATATGAATATCACTATCATTATCCAATGAAGCATTGCCATGATTTATAGGTAACTCATCACACTATAATAGAATAAGGGTCTAGCAGCAAAAATATAGCATTTTTATAACTAGAAGGATAGCTAGATGTCGAGCAATTTTCCCTCCTAGAAACACTGGTATTTTTGCTGATATTACTGCTCAACATACCGCTGCTCAGCAGTAATATTTCGTTTGCTATTTTCGCTAGCACGAAAGCTTTGTATAACAAAAAAAGAGCTGGGCCAGACTGGGGAGTCTGCACAGGACTCTCCAATCTATCCTAGCTCTTAAAAAAAAACAGACTCACAATATCAAGTTTATAACACAAACACAAATATAAGAAACACATACATTGTGGAGAATGCAATTGAGCCCAAAAAGTTATTATATTTCAGAAAGTGTTGGGCCTTTGGTTATATATACATAAAGTTTTTTACAATGAAGAGGTATCTAAGTAGAATCCTCATTGGATTCCGAGTGATCATCATCATTGTCCTCTTCAGTTGCTTCATGATGATAATCAGGATACTCCTCTTCATCTTCCCCTTCATCCTACATACATGCCATCAAGCGCAAGGTAAGCAAGAGCATTAAAATACAATTAGATGCAAAAAAGAGAATGGTTTAGACTCACTTACCTCATCTTCTTGAGTCCCCAAAATGGACTCATCCAAGTGTATGCCTTGCGTATGCATTCATGCCCATAATTGCAGATGGGGGGCTTTATACCCATAGTCATACTCCTCCTTTATTAGGTCACGCCCAACAACCTCCCTCTAGAAAAGATAATTAAGAAAATAATATAGTACAAAACAAAATGAAAGAAGAGAATAAATGATTACTAAACAAAACGAGCAAGAAAGGAGGTTTTTGCCTAGAGCCGAAGTGCGAAGCCCCTCACTTCCGTAGTCGGGAAGCACTCATCGTCGCTTGTTGTTGAAAAGCACTTGGGTTCTTTCACATGAAGCTGTGCACATGCCTTCACTCCTAAGCCGTGCAAACACTAGGATTCTCCAAGTTATTCTTTAATGCTCTCTTGATATTTGCTCTCCTATTAGAGAGAAAAAGCTTGATCCGCCTCTTCATCCATTCCTCAGAGAAACAAAGACCCGTATGTGGTATAGGGAACTCCGACTTAAGCACATCGATAACGTATTGCTTAGATAGTTCATCTTGTTCTTTTCACTTTTTGAAGGAGTTCACAAACTCCACGTTTGCAAATACATGCATACAGTTCATGACTTGCTTTCCTCGTGCATCCATTACGAGGGCACCATCTGCATCCACATTGTATGGTAGGGTGCGTGGATCGAATGGTGGATTGGGTCTCCTGGGGGCTTATAATGTGTATGAAGAGCTTCCTTGTTGGGGAGAATCATTGGGAGACCTCCTGCTGCTTTGCCAAAGCAAAAGCAGCCTGCTCCCCCCAACTAGCACGTTGACTACTCCCCCAGACTCCCTACTATGCCGTGGTGGTGGTGAAGATGGATGTGAGGGAGCGAGGGTGGGTCTAGTTGAGGAAGGTGGTGTAGGCTTATCACAACCATATTATAATGGGCATGCACCACTCAGCCATGTGCCTATCAAAGGCGTGGTCTACCTCGACTGAGCAAGTGGGGTAGATTGCCCCCACAGCGTCGACTGGTCACGTGGGGTAGTCTGCCCCCATGGCATTGCATACCATATGCATAGCCTATGCATAGGGTATGCATAGGATATGGATACCCTATGCATAGCCTTGTGCATAGGGTATGCATAGGCTATGCATACCCTATGCATGGGGTATGCATAGGGTATGCATACCCTATGCATACCCTATACATACCCTATGGATAAGGGTATGCATAGGGTATATATGCTATGATATGCATAGCCTTATGGATAGCCTATGCATAGCCTTATGCATAGCCTATGTATATCCTATGCATAGCGTATGCATAGGCTTTGCATAGGTTGTGCATACGCTATGTGTAACCTATGCATAGGTTATGCATAACGTATGCACAACCTATGCAAAGCCTATGCAACATAGGCTTTGCATAGGTTGTGCATACGCTATGCATAACCTATGCATAGGTTACGCATAGCGTATGCATAGGCTATGCATAAGGGTATGCATAGCCTATGCGCATAGCCTTATGCATAGCCTATGCACATGCTATGCATAGCCTATGCATACGCTATACATAGCCCATGCATAGGGGCCATAGGCTCTTGACCTAAACCTAATACTCGGTACCCAAGGGTGCAAAAATACAAAGAGAAGAAGCATAAACAAAGAGGGCTTACCTCTACTAGGCCGAATCCGTATGAACCGCTACGTGACTAGAACCCTTGGTGGCTGTTCACTTGAATAGACCTACAAAAAATTATTATAATAAATCAAAACATTAGTTCATTAGTTCACAAGAACTATGCATAAGTACTATGGATAGGCTATGCATAAGAACTATGCATAAGTACTATGGATAGGCTATGCATAAGCACTATGCATAGGCTATATACATAAGGCCTATTGCATAGGCTATGAATAAGCACTATTGCATAAGCCTATTGTTAAGGCTATGTATAATTATATTGTTAATCCTATTATGCATAAGCCCTAGTGTTAATATTAAAGCCCTATTGCATCAGGCCTATTGTTAAGGCTATGCATAAAGCCCTATTTTCATCAGGCCTATTGCATAAAGCCCTATTTTTATTGCATAGGCATATGCATAACCTATGCATAAGACCTATGCATAGTCTTATTGCAATAGCTATGCATAAGGCCTATTTCATAGCCTATGCATAAGCTCTATGCAACATAAGACTATGCATAAGCCCTATTGAAATAGGCACATGCATAAGCCCTATGCAATAGGCACATGCATAAGCCCTATTGAAATAGGCACATGCATAAGCCCTATGCAAAAGGCAATGCATAAAGCCTATTGCATAATCCCTATGCATAAGGCCATGTAAAAACCTATTGCATATGGCTTATGCATAAGCCCTATGCATAACGCTATTGATAATTCTATTGCATGGTGCTTATCCATAGCCTATGGATAAAGCCTATTGGCTATTGACCTAACCCTAATCCCTGGCACCCAACAGTGCAAAAACACAAAGACAAGAAGAATAAGCAAAAATGAAGAAAGAGGGCTTACCGTATTGAGAGAGGCTATGCCCAAACCCTTTCTCACTTGAATAAACCTACAAAGAAGAAACATAATAAATAGAAAAGTTAGTCCTCATTAACGCATTAGTAAGTAAGAAGAACAAGAGAAAAAAGAGGTAAGTACCCTAAACCCTACTCTTAATGCAAAAGTTAATGAAAAATTAGTTGATGCTAAGCCTAAGCCCTAGCTTTATGCATAGTTCTAATGCTTAATAGAAAGCTTTGATGGAGAGATATCCCTCAAAGCTCTCTATTAGAGCTCTATGCAAAGCTAGGGTTAGGGCAAGGGGGAGGAAAGAGAGGGGAGGGGATAAAGGGGAAGGAAAGAGAGAGGAAGGGGAAGAAAAGCTCACATTGAGCTATGTCCAAGCTTTCCATGAAAGCTTCGAGGAAGAAGACAAAGATTGAAGAAAACCATGAAAGCTTGAAGAAAGTAAGAAAGGGATTACCTTGGAGAGGGACACTTGATTGATGAAAAACCCTTGAGAGAAGAGGTGTGGTGGGAGGAATAGTCACGTTGTTGCCAAGCCTACGTTGTGCATGTTACGTTGTGCATGTGTAGATAGGAAAATTAGGTAGGTATTGATACCCGTCACATTGGTGATTTAGGCGAGAGTTAAAGTTCGTAGGTCGCTGATCAGTAGCAAAATTTCGCTATAGCTTCTAAGCAGCAAATTTTTGTTGTTGTTGTGGGTAGTGGAATTTTGCCTGTTGGGTAGCAAAAAAACGCTGCTGTGGTCGGCTATGTAGCAGCAAAACCCTTGGTAATTTTCTGTTTGTACAGTGAATCTAGATGTTGTTGTGTGTTTTGTATGAACCCTAAATCAATTTTGGCTAGGTTAAATATGTCTGACAGTGATCAAGAAGGGTTGGAAGTTAGTGTCGAGGCATGGTTGAGAGACAAAATTTGATGTGTGTGTGATCGATGTAAGGGCCAGTATATATGACGTCGTATAACAATTGAGCATGTCCAGACATATGCTCTTTATGAGATTGTGGCACGACCAAATGAGGATGATGACATGGAAGAGAACCATAGGAGAGTTCTAGGTAATATGCCATACCATTCGGTGACATCGGGTAGAGTGCCAAAGGTGGCAAGGCTTTGGAAAGCATGGCTGAGACTCATCTTCCCCAACCAATGAATGAGGTGCCTCCACCATTGCCACATGAGGAGGAAGAGAATCTCATCACGGATGACATGGTGAATGACTTCTTTGGATGGGAGGTTAAAGATGATAGTGAGCAAGCTCCAATGTCACAAGAGGAGGAAACCATGCATAGAGAGGCAACCATCCCTTTGTATGAGGGATGTTTGTACTCCACAGTGTAAACAAACATGGACCTATTGAACTTGCAAACAACATATGAATGGAGTGATGAAATTGTCACAAGTCTTCTTTGGTAAGACCGCCTCATTCTATTCTCTCAACAAATAGAAAATGTTTCATGTTCTATATACTCTCCTTGCTAATATTTTGACATATGATTTCTTATGTTATGTTGTAGGCTTCTCAAGAAGAATATTCTCCCCCCTCAAAATCTATTACCCTCCTTCACATCCCAAGAATGTGTGCCACATATGTCTCACCACTTGTGATCAGTGGTAGAGATTGGTTTGAGGCATGGAGAAGCACTCCCAATCCACCACACCAAATGGGATGATGAGTGGTAGAGATTGGTTTGAGGCATGGAGAACCACTCCCAATCCACCACACTCAATCTTTTTTCGACTTCCATATTGGTTTGACATGAAAATCAATCATCTCTTAGATTCCATGCATATCTTCAAGAATGTGGCAACAAATATTTGGGACCATTTAATTAGTAAAAGATATATAAAGGGTGCAAGGGATGACTTACAAAACATTGGATGCCTTCAAAGTGCATGGATAATTAAAAGTGAGAGTGGAAAAACAGTCCTACCAAAGGCACCATGGGTATTAAACAAGAGGGAGCACAATAAGGTGAAAAGTGTGATTTCCTCTTTTTGTACACCAACGGGAGTAATGTATTCATTGAATGGTGCCTTCACAAAGACCAAAAAGAAAGGAGAGGAACAATTATATGGCCTCAAGACACATGATTGGCACAATATATTACAAGTATATAAATATTCGCTTATTCATTTTCTCTTTGTGGTACTTAATTTGTAAGCTCATATACTAACTTCCATTTTTTTCATGTATATTTGATTCTTCCAATTGCTATAGTTGGTTGTGGAGACAAGAAGGTGAGAGAGGCTATTTATAAAATGGAAAGCTTGGTGAGGTATGAATCTTCTCTTCAATTCACTAAGTTATATTGCTTATTTGGAATTCTCATGCACTCACAAGTTATGTATTGGTAAATAGTATACACAATTGCTATGTATGTAGATACATATCCTTAAAGGAGATAGATCCTACATCCATTGAGATGGCTTGTCTCAATGGTATTGAGGCAGTGTGTATGATCGAGGACAACTTTCCTGGAATAATTCTCACTAGCCAATTGCATCTTGTGGTGCATTTGGTTGAATTGGCGTTGTGTGGTCTTGTTCATATTCTATGGATGTTTTTCCTTGAAAGGTTCATGAAAACCTTAAAGGACTTTGTGAGACAAAGAACAAGGCCAGAAGCAAGCATGGCAGAGGGATGGTTGATACAAGAGTCAAGAGTCTCTAGTGTATATCTCAAAACATCTATTTTGCATAGATTCTTTCGTGCCATGATTGTGGAGCAATCAGGAGAATGATCGACTAATCACTAATGTGCCTTAGGGAAAAGGAAGGCAATGAAGACTGGATGAAGCATTACGCCACAAGGTGAATACATTCTGCATTCTAAATAGTCCCATCATGGAGAGGTGGATTGGAAGATACAAGGATATAATCAATAGATAAAAAGATTATTGAAAGAACGGTAGAGGGAGAGGAGACACACACACAGGAGCAAACCCTAATGTATATTGCAAACCCTAACCATAGAGGGAAGCCATCTCCCTACTCACTTAATGCATAAAGCCATAATCCATAATACACACAACAGAGGAGCAAACCCTAATGTATATTACAAACCCTAATGTATATTACACCACAAGGTGAATACATTCTGCATTCTAAATAGTCCCATCATGGAGAGGTGGATTGGAAGATACAAGGATATAATCAATAGATGAAAAGATTATTGAAAGAACGGTAGAGGGAGAGGAGACACACACACAGGAGAAAACCCTAATGTATATTGCAAACCCTATACATAGAGGGAAGCCATCTCCCTACTCACTTAATGCATTGCATAAAGCCATAATCCATAATACACACAACACACTATGAGTTGTGTCCATACACATCTAACCCTAGCTAATGTCCACACACTATGACCAGCTGGACACGCGGTCATTTATGTCTCACACATGTTCCTACCTAACATGCCAGCACATAGCATAGCTGGCTCACCGACATCGAGCTTGAATCTCAACAGCTCATGATGTACATGTAGATGAGATTGGGATATCAAGACTCTCAACACTCCCCCTCAAGCTCATCCCATGTACTCCCAACATAGTACAGAAGTACTCAAACTTCTCCCTACTAAGTGGCTTGGTAAAGATGTCAGCCACCTGCTTATCAGTCTTCACATACTGTAGATCAACTGTACCATCCAGTACCTTCTCTCTGACAAAGTGATAATGGACCTCTATGTGTTTGGTCCTCGCATGAAATACTGGATTCTTGGCCAACTGTATACTGCTCATGTTGTCACAATGAATGATAACTTTGCCATCAATAGGCTCACCCAAATCTGTCAAGAGACTCTTTAACCATATAGCTTCACAAGTAGCAATGGCTGCACCCCTGTATTCAGTCTCTGTACTAGATAAAGCAACTGTAGGTTGCTTTTTGCTACTCTAACTCACCACGGCACTTTCAAGTGTAAAAGCATAACCACTAGTAGACCTCCTATCATATGAGCTACCTGCCCAATCCCTTCAAAGCACATGATATTATCCAAAAGATCAAAAGATCCTAATAAAACCATGGATAAAAGCATAGAAGCTCCTCGAATCCATGAAAACCATCGTTGATCATAACAATCAATGCATGCCATCTAATGGTCATTAATCATGCCAAAAGAAGCATTAAAATTGGTGGCCAACTCATCAATTCGGAGTGGGTATTCACCAATCCCTTTAGGGGTTGCTGGTTTTTCTCTCTGTGCCTCTTGAGCAAGCTTGTTTGCTTTTGGCGCTTGACCACTCTCTTCCCTTGATTGGGTGGATCCGGTGTCGATAGTATCTTCTTTAGATCCATCTTGAATTGTGACCTTGGTGTCACCTTTACCTACTTTTTTCACTCTCCTTCTTTTGCCAGTTCTAGAAGTGGTGGCATTTGCTGGGTTCTTCCCTTTGTCCCCTAGTTGGGCTTGGGCTCGTGTCAGAACATTTAGTGGCATGATGTTTCCAGGCTGCACACTTATGGTCCTGATAGTGGCCTCGTTAGAAGTGGAAGCAAAACCACTTGCACGATATGGGCAGTATTTGATCAAATGATCACCCCCACATGTAGCAGTTTTCCAATCCATGGTACAGTGGAAAGGTAAGGACATAAACATAAATACAAGGAGGGGGACACTACAATGTTTTGGTTGCGGTGGACCTCATTGAATAGCAGAATTTTCTAACAAGAATGTGGTTCAGGTGCATCAAACTTAGCAAATGGCTGCATCGCCTAATGACATGCCAGTGCTTAGCATAGGGTATGCATAGCCTTATGCATAGAGATATGGGGCATTGTTATATGCCATCTAGAATGCTTCTTATGAAAACTTTTAAGAAATTGATGCATAATTCATTCTTATGCATAACGTGAAAAGAGGACTATCATATTCTAGGATTAAATATCCTAGGTTAAAAGAATGGCTTTTGTCACATTCAATGGAAAACTAATTTGGAAGCTTGTGTAATTAAATAATTAAGAAATGAGAAAACTATGGTAATTATATTTAATCATAAAAGAGGAATCCCTATGACAATTGGAATTCAATCATTTAGATGGGAAAAGAGAAATTCCTAGCATCTTGAAATTATTGGATATTTTATTTAAATTCAAAGATGAATTTTAGATAAATTTATTTTATCTATGAGAAATATTTAAATGGTAAAAGAGGAATTCCTATGACAATTGGAATTCAATCATTTAGATGGGAAAAGAGAAATTCCTAGCATATTGGAATGATTGGATATTCTATTTAAATTCAAAGATGAATTTTAGATAAATTTTATCTCGTGAGATAACAACTTGCCTAGTTTGTGGATTATAACATTTGTATGCCTTTCGATCCTGTGCATATCCAACAAATACACATTTTTTTGCCTTAGGATCCAACTTCCTTCTTCTTTCATCAGGCACATGTACATAAGCTATGCATCCAAAAACTTTGAGGTGTCCAATGTCTGGCCTATAACCTGTAAGTCGCATCTCTAGCGTTCTTCCATGAATGGCTGCTGTGGGTGTTTTGTTCAGTATATACACTACAGTAGCACATGCTTCTGCCCAATAATAATCTGGCATGCTCTTTTCATTGAGCATTGCCCTAGCCACTTCACATATGACTCTATTGTTTCTCTCAGCCACACCATTCTGCTGAGGTGTATACCTGCAAGTCAATTGTCTTCTTATTCCATGCTTCCTCAAGAAATGCTCAAAAGCTTTTGAGGTGTATTCACCACCTCCATCTATTCTCAAACATTTAATCCAACAGCCATATTGCTTTTCTGCAAAAGCTTTCAAATCCATGAACTTTTCCAACACTTCACTCTTCTCTCTTAGAAAGTATATCTATGTTATCCTGTTGAAATCATCTATGAATGTCACATAGTATAAACTGCCTTTGATAGATGGGTTTTGTGCAGGACCCCATACATCACTGTGTACAATCTCAAGTGACCTGCTACTCATGTTTCCTTCTCTAGGAAACCGCAACCTTGCCTGCTTTCCAAACTGACAGGCTTCACAAACATGCATATGCCCATCATACTTGAATCTAGGCAGCCCACTCACAATGTCTCTTGCCTACATGTTCTTCAATCTTTGTATATTGACATGTCCAATCCTCTTATGCCACATATCAATGTCCTGTACAACATTTCTGCTTTTAGAGAACTTGGCTGATTTTAACTCAGGAATTCTAGCATCCAGCTTAAACAACCTGCCTTCTTTCTTGCCTTTAGCAATGACTCTATATCCATGTTTGAAATCCTCAACGAAGCAACCATGCTCGTTGAAACAAACCTGTAATCCCTGTTCCACCATTTGACCAACTGAGGCCAAGCTTTTTGTGATAGAAGGCACATACAATACATCTGACATGGACTTTGTTTTGTGCATAACTAATGGTACACTTCCAACATGTGTAATGGCATGCTCAGTATCATCTCCTGTTTCCACATAGCCTTTCACATCCATAGGCTTCATATGCTCAAACCATTCACCATGACATGTCATATGGTTTGATGCTCCAGAGTCCATATACCATGTATCATCATTCTCAGCATTTGTCATCATAGATCCCACAACATGTTTCATGGCAAACAAGTGATTTGCTGTGCCATCATTACTGCTTGATGCATAATTTCCACCATGTTGTGCATAATGTCCTCCATAGTGTCCACCACGTTGTGCTCTTCCCCCTCTCAAATCATTCTGTTTGCGGAAACAATCTCTTGCCATATGACCAAACTTTCCACAATAATGGCATTCCACATCTTGCATAGATGTATGTTGGCCTTGCCAACGTCCTCTACCATGAGGATTACCTCTGCCTCTCTGAGGTGCATATCCACGACCACCTCTAGCACCATATGAAGGCTGAAAATTCTGTTGTTGTGATGAGTGATGACCTGTCCTGCCATCCACGACCATTACCACCATGGCCATGTGATGCGAATCTCCCCCTGCCTCTAAAGCCTCTCTGAGAATAGAAAGCCTGATTTCTGCCATTATCATCATGGCTAGTAGATGCATCCAGAAAAGAATCATTGAGTTTGATTTCCTCAACAAGCAAGAGTGAAACCAACTCATCAAAGTCTGGTAAACCTGTACTCCGAACCGAGATAGATGTATCAAAGGATTTATATTCCTTACCAAGACCACGTAAGGTAATATCCACCAAATCATCATCAGGCATGGGGGCATTTATTGTTGCCAATGCATCTGCAAACTTCTTTATTTCTTGCACATAATCATGGATGCTCCTTCTATTTCGCTTCACATTATGTATCTGTTGTCGTCGCAAACTGGAGACTTGCGAACACTCGTGTCTGTATCAAACATCTTTACCAAAGTATCCCATGCATCTTTGGGATTCTCAGCATCCTGTATGTGTATGAGCATAGCATCCGAAATACATATAGACAGATAATGCAACACTTTGAATGCTCTTTCTGACCATTGCTTATGAGTAATAACGTGTTGCTGTGTAGGTTGTTGGGGTAGCTCTAGCTCTGGCTCAGCACCTGTAATGAGATTCCAAAAACCTTTTCCCTTCTTCAAGAAACTTTTTATCTTGTACTTCCATGCCTGGAAGTTCTTCCTATCCATCTTTTCACCAACAATCTGTACTGGATTATCCGACATGTTTGCTCAATGCAATATGCCTTTCGCACAATTCCAAATCTGTAAATGAGCCTTCCTCAGCTCAACCACACTCCAATGAGTGTTCCAGATACTTCAAAATAGCCAACAATCTTCAAATTTGATGTAGAAAATCAACCTGTATGCATCCAAAATGAACTGGCTCACGCAGTCCGAGATACCTTGATTTGATGCGCCTTCCAAGGCTCCACATTTGATAAATTGAGAAAGAATATGGAAATAGCCGTCGAGGAAAGAACCTTTATCTAGGCCAAGCAATTGGCAGGAATCTAGAAAAAAGTCCCATTATCAATATCAAAGTAGGAAAAGATACCAAATGGGATGTGATAGGATGTGAATAGATGTGATAGGATGTGAATAGATGTAATAAGATGTAAATGGGATGTGAATAGATGTGATAAGATGTAAATGAGATGTGATAGGATGTGAATAGATGTGATAAGATGTAAATGAGAAGTGATAGGATGTGATAAGATATAAATGGGATGTGAGAGGATGTGAATAGATGTGATAAGATGTAAATGAGATGCAATAGGATGTGAATAGATGTGATAAGATGTAAATGAGATGCAATAGGATGTGAATAGATGTAAATGAGATGCAATAGGATGTGAATGGATGAGATAAGATGTGAATGGGATGTGATAGGATGTGGTGTGATGAAAATGAATGTGGATGAGATGTGAAGTAAATGGATGTGGATGTGAATGATGAGATGAGAATGAGATGAGAGGATATGTGAAAGGGTGAGATGGAGAGTAAATGGATGTGGATGTGTATGTGAAAGAATGTGATATAAATGGATGTGGATGGGTATGTGAAAGAATGTGATATAAATGGGTGTGGATGTGTATGTGAAAGAATGTGATGTAAATGGATGTGGATGTGTATGGGAAAGAATGTAATGTAAAGGGATGTGGATGTGAAAGTGATGTGGATGTGGATGAGATGTGATGTGCTAAAAAGAGATGTGGATGTGAATGTGATGTGGATATGGATGAGATGTGATGTGATGTAAGGGGATGTGGATGTGAATGTGATGTGATGTAAGGGGATGTGGATGTGGATGAGATGTGATGTGGATGTGGATGTGAATGTGATGTGGATGTGGATGAGATGTGATGTAATGTAAAGAGATATGGATGTGGATGAGATGTGAGGTGATGTAAAGAGATGTGGATGAAATGTGCTGTGATGTGAATATATGTGGATGTGAAGTGATACATGTGAATGTATGGATAGATGTGGATAGTTGGCATGTGAATGATTAGATGGATGTGGATTTAATGAGATGGGATGTGTATGAATGAGATATGATGTGGATGTGATGTAAAGTGGATGGAATGAATGAGATATGATGTGGATGTGATGTAAAGTGGATGGAATGAATGAGATATGATGTGGATAGATGTGGACGTGATGTAATGTGGATAAAATGTATGTGATGGAATGGGGATACAATGAATGTGATGAATGGCACAATGGATGTGATGTGATGTAAGTCGGGATAAGTGTGAATGGATGATATGTGATGTGAATGGATGTGACGTGATGTGATATGATGTAAATGGGGATAGATGTGAATGGATGATATGTGATGTGAATTACGATAGATGTGAATGAATGAGATGTGATGTGAATGGATGAGATGTGATGGGATGTGAATCGGGATGTGAATGGATGAGATGTGATGGGATTTGAATCGGGATAGATGTGAATGAATGAGATGTGAGGTGAAATGGATATGATCTGATGTGATGTGATGTGGATCGAGGTAGATATGAATGGATGAGATGTGAATGAATTTGATGTGTTGGATGAAGGACGATGGGAATACATATGATTGGGCTTGGATTAAGTAATGTGGAAAGATGAGATTTCGTTATAGAAACTGTATTTGTGACCTGTTTTGAAATGACTGTTTTATGTCAAGAATGCTGGGGAAGCATTTTGACCGTCTTGTGAATGAGGTCGTGGAGACCTAAGTGATAAAGAAGCAACAGCTGATGGAGAGTCAATGGAGGACGTCTCACGTAGCACGGTCGGCCGAGGTCTTCAGTTCGATTTAAATGGTGAGCTTCCAGTACGGTGGATGAGGGACTGAGGAAGCGGCCAATGAGTGAAGCGCTAGGTGACCTACGAAGAAGGATCCTAGAGGGTGCTAACCATACGGTGCTCAGGCTCTGGGGGTCGCCGAAGATACCCACGCGTGCCTCAAGGAAGATATTGGAATAAGGAGTAAGAGCTGTTTTTTGAATTCGGGCATGGATCTGGTTGATTGATCTTGCTAGTCTCGTCAACGAATGAGTCCATGGCTCTTTTATATGGATATGTTGGTTGATCGTGCTGATCTTCAACGGAGAGTCCATCTGGATTTTTATAAGTGAATATATTTTTGGGTACTATGAGCTAGGAACTATTGAAAAGGCCCCTCAGTGGGGACAGTTGGTGAGCGTTGTTGCCAATGATGCCATAGGTACACCGATGAAGGAATGAATGGAAATTGGAATTCAATCGGATATTTTGGAGGATTATGATCAGTGATTCTATGGTTTCATTAAAAGATTGTTTTAAACACAGCTGAATTTGTGAAACAGGCAATTTCATATTGAGTGTGTAAGTGGTGTGACTAGCTTGAAGTTTGCATGAAGATCTGGCTAGGGGACCTGGGAACTCTTTTTCTTGGTACCCGAGACAAAACCTAACCAAATTCCTAAATGGATCCCATCACTACAGTGGTTGGGCCGTTGGCTAACCCATGGGATTGGATGGGGTTAGGCTAGGCTGATGGATCCCTAAAATGAGACTCAATTCTGTTATGGTATGATAGATGAAATAAATCCCGGATGGTCCTTGTTCTATGGAAAAGAATCAACGGTTGTGCCTCTTGATGAGGAAAAAAGTGTTGGTCTCTATGATCCAAGTGCAAGTCTCTTCCCTCATCTGACAGTGTGACTTACGGTTTCGGTCAGATCAGTTTGGTTAGTTAAGGCTCTTGACTATGTCAGAATAAGAATATCCTGGAGGAATCGCCCGTGCTTTCTGGGCAAGGGAAGTTTTTCCGGGTTCGATTTTGGAGTAACCGAGGGATTAGTCTCTTGTGTTTGGACATCTATGGACAAGGCCCCGAGTGAGAGGCTCTGCCCTCCACATGAAGTGCTACTTCCGCTGCTAGCACCCCCGAATTCATTGCACGGAGGGGGTAGGTATCTTTCATGTGCCAAGCAATTTGGATGGTCTTGGACATGTGGGTTCCAGAGGCTCAGACCAGTAAGCAACAACCTAGTATGAGAAGGTTAAGTAGGGTTAGATACCCACAGGCTCCCATATGATGGTTTCGTAGAAGTGAATCATGCTTACATGGCTAAATTTATTCAACATCATGAGCCAGAGTGGGATATGGCCATGGATGAAGAAATGAATGCTCTTGAGAGTGATTAGACATGGACAACGATGGATTTTCCATCAAGGAAGCATTTCATTGGTTACAAATGGGTTTATAAAAAATAGAGTAAAATGTTGATGGTACATTCAGTAGACACAAAGCCAGGGTGGTTGCCTAAGGGTATGTCTAGAAGCATGGCATTGATTACGAGGAAACATTCAGTCTAGCGACAAACATGACTACCACAAGGGCAACTATTCCATTGGTTGCAAGGAGAGGTTTGAATTTATATTAGATGGATGTTAAAGATGAATTTATATTAGAAGTTAAAAATGAATTTCCAAATTGTGACCTCTTAGAAGAGGTGTACATGCAACAGCCTCTAAGATATGTACATCCTATGTATAATGATAGGGTTTGCAGACTTAAAAAGGCATCGAATGGACTGAAGCAAGTTGGTATGGCAAGATTAATAGGTTTCTACATGGTATTGGTTTCAGGTCATGTGACTCAGATAGTTCTTTATATGTCATGGCATCAGGGTATGGCATCACTATCATCATCATATATGTGGATGACCTGATTTTGACTGAGAGTACCCATGAGATGAATGAGTAGGTTGAATAAATGTTACAAGTAGATTTTGAGATGAAAGAATTGGGTTAATTGAATTATTTCTTGGGATGAAAGAATTGGGTTAATTGAATTATTTCTTAGGATAGAGATACTCAAGTCTGATCTTAGAATATGCACGATTGAGAGGCAATATGCAATTGATATTGGGGTTTTTGGCAAACCTACGCAATTGGACTACACTGCGAACCACATAGATTGGCCAATTCCTGATTCATGCATTATAGAATCTGTTAAGAGTAAGCTTTACAAAGACGTGCAACGATCACTACGAGGGAGTAGCCCCACATGGATAGTGAAAATTGTGCTCTACCTATTGCCAATAAATATTTTTGTGGAGCTTTTCAATGTCTGTCAGGTTAAAATTGCAAAGACTATGCTCATTTGCAAAAATCTAGATTCTACATTCTTGGCAACTTTACTTGACAAGAGCTGGGACAGGAAATTGCATGAAGAGATTCATTGCCAGGTCGCATCAGAGACAATGAATGTTAAGTACATGATAGCAACACAAACATTCATCATGTCATATTGGTACAAACAGTCTCGTTACATCAAAGGGGAGCTAGTTCCAATGGATTAGGAAGTGGCCAATTTAGAGGGCAACAACGTGGTAGATATTGAAGTATATGATGTAGACTCAACCTTGCTCACAGTCATTTCAGTGTGGGAGCTATGTAGTCTGTAGCATTTGAGGAAAGATATCATAGACGAATACATACATGAGATGCCATCAGAGTTTTATTTCTTTCACAATGGAAGAAAGGTGCTGCAGAGAAGACAAAAGACAATTATTTGCAAAGATTTGTAAAACAAAGTAATTATCATTCCTATGTAACTTCAATTACCCATGTACTTTTGATCCAAGACAATGTACTTTTTTATATTATCAACACTTTTGATTGCAAGACAATGTACATCTTTTTTATATTATTAGTACTTCTTTTTTATATTAGAAATGAAAGAAAGCTTGCAATGTATACGAGTCATCACTTTGATTTATAAGAAATTACTTCAATTAAATGGATTGTTTTTTTATATATTCTGGAACTATGCCAAAAAAATCCTACAAGCCTTCTAAATAAGGAATTAGTGTCTGTTCCAAAAACCTATCATCTACATCTCCCTCAAAAGGTAGGGGTGATATACAAGTGTGCTCTAAATTAAATATCTCCTTCTCAGGGGTAGCATCTATCAACAAAGTATTATGTATGAATGGATAATGGCAAAGGGCTTATTGAACAGCGGCACTCCCTCTTTGCCTGGATGAAACATACTGGGATGCACTTCACAAGACCTTTGATCGTAGAGATAAAATAAAAGTCACTTGGCTCAAAACCTGTTTCTGTGCAAAGCACTCTGATTATAGATTCCAAGTTATGTGGAGCCATTGAAGAACCAAATGGTAGCTCGAAAAAAATAGAGCACCAACTTGACAAAATCTACCACTCCTGGCCTCATCATCATGTGGATATACCCTATACAAAATGTTCTCACCTTGCTAATATTGAAAGGAACAAACCGCCTTTTGAGAAGCATACCATTTACGTCTAGAATGATCAGTCAGTGAATTCAGAAAACATTTCATTTAGTTTGATAAGAAATGTTACAAACCTTCACTACCTATAAATGTAGTGGGCATGGCTTTAAAGAATGTTACAAATAAATTGTCTACTGGCTCACATCAATATTTTGAGGTGTATTTTCCACATCTCCATCTGTGTCCTTGAGCTCCACTCCCTCCTCCTCTTCCAGCTCCTTGTTATGGTCTTCCACAACATTCTCATCCTTCTTCTCCTCCGCACCCATATTCTCCTCCTCACACTTCTCTTCCTTGCCCTCCTCACCCATATTCTCTTCCTCACCCTTCTCATCCATCTTCTCCTTCTCACTCTTCTCTTCCATGCCCTCCTCAACCTTTTGTCCTTTTCCGTCCTCCTCCTCACCCTTCTCTTCTCTGCCCTCCTCCTCCTTCTCTCCTTTTCTCTCCTCACCGTTATTCTCTTGCTCAACACTCTTCTTTGCCTTCCTGTGGTTAGCCTCAGGTTGACCATGTCCATCGTCGACGACGAGAACCTCAACCTCATCTTGGCAAGTAGGTGCGTTCTGTGGGGTCTTCTCCTCGGCACATCTTAAGATCATCCGTATCATCGTCACTCTATAGCGCTCCACAAAGAGGTTGTCGTATCTTTCAATAGTTGACTGCAGTAGTAAAAGGGAAAAAAATCATCAAGTTTAGTAGAGCATAAATTTATGATTGCCGATGTAGAAATGAACAAGTTTTATTACCTTGGTTCACGTAGGGTTAAGTTGAAATACTGTCTACTAGTAGGTACTTTGCATGAATAATAGTTCTCGAGCCACATGAATAGCCATCTGTTTGATATGGCATAGATATTTCCTTGATTGCAGAGTCAAAAATGCCTTCAACAAGGCAAATAGGGCCAATGGCTGTAAGCGTTCTCTTAATACAACTGTCAAGGCATACAAATTTAATAAGACACCAAAAATTGCAGAAGGACTTGGTAATTTAGAGTGATATAAATGAGCAAGACTCACAGTCTCAATTTAGGGTGTGGGCCTGGTATGGAATTCATAGTCCAGACAATCTTCTTGTCTAGCTCCAAACAGACAAGGCTCCAATGATTGTTGAAACATTTAAAACCTGAGTTAAAAAACAAGACATTTAATCAATCAAAATTTTAAATAAAATAAAAAAATATGTATATTTACCTTGATTCATATGGAAAAATAATCGTGTTCACTTCCTTGAAGTGCAGTAAGTAAACCATCCTCTTATGTTATCCGGTGTGGTACTTTTGACCCTTACTAGAGGAGCTAATTGAGAATTAAGAATAAAAACTTCTGTCTAGGACTCTACAGGGATCTTACACTTTACCAAACTACCAAATTAAAGAAAAAACCTTAACACCAGAAATTGTCAAACTTGAAGCAAACATATACAAAAGACTCAGATGAAGAAGAGCTTACTTAAGACAAACATACACAATAGAGTTAGAAATCTGATCTCTCTTATGCTTAAGTATATTTAGGTCCACCAAGTCTACACTAAGTTGTCTCTCCCCATCGTCCAGGGCCACGAAGACATATATACCATTATGAAACTTTAACAATTCTTGTAGATTAAGAGCATCTAATTCTGGAGTTTCCTTTTTATACAACTTGTCCCTTGAAAGATCATACTCGGTAGGCTTCTCCATGGCCTTTGCATTCTTCTGCTTCAGTGCTTCCTGTAACCTGGCCTTCTATTCAGCCCTGGATCTTGTATTAACTTCATGTGTCACATCTGTGATCTTATGTCATTATTGTGCTTCCTAACAGGGGGCATCAAAAGAATATCTCTCATTTTACGATCAATTATTTTGGTAGGAAACAGAAACTTCTCAAATCTCCACCTAACTCTCTTCAAAGTCTCAGAATCATTAACCATGATGGTGATTCTATGTGCGTGTGCAGCAACTATACACATATCATTGAAATATTCTAGAATAAAATCTTCAGCTGCCAGGCTATTCTCTTCCACCTCACACCATTGCTCACAAATTGACCTCAATAACCTCTGGAAAGTATAGGAATACAGAGCTCAATACATTTTTTAGCTTTCCTAATCTCCCTTAACACTAGTTCTGTACTCGGACATTAAAGTGTCCATGGACAAAAAAACATCTTGAAAGTGAGTCCAATTCATTGATTTAATTTGAAACCCTCTCAATCCCAATTCCCAACTCTAATGGCTCAGAGACATGCTCTAAGATGCAAAAACAATCTCAATTTTTGTTTCCCTAAAAGTTTCATCATTAGCTTTACCCACTTGTAAAAAGTTTAAAATGGATTATTAAACTTTTAATATCCTGCTCTGCAAAAGCTATCCATAGCATATGAAGTCATGGCCGACTGTTCGAGCGTGAAAGCACTATAGCGATTGAAGTGGCGACGATGTGATCGTGCTGAATGTATGCTCTCTACGTTCACAAATAGCCAGCGTCGAAAATCTGTGAGTTCACGAACACAATTTTTGCATTGCATATAGCTCTGTTGCGCTTCCACTGTGTGCCATTGCAGGTCAGCAAAAACGCAAAGATATGGCAAGTTTGTGCATCTCTGCTGTGCCTAATGCTCCTCCCCCCTCATCTACACTACAAGGAGAGCCTAGCCATGAATTTTGCAGAGCTTTAAAGGGCCGAGAACTCCTATATCTAGCCCTCGAATTCGGGGTACAATGGGCACAACAAGCTCACCCTCAGGATTGGATGCATAAGAAGTATAAGGGTAAGATTTGTAGGAAAAATGCACGAAAGCGCCTATTCAAATGTATTTTTGATGGAGATGCCAATGCATACTTCCTCACATGGCAAGGCATACGAGATGTTTTGATAGAAGAATCAGACAGCTGCAATGATTGCTCGCATGATAGAGCCATATTTGATGATTGCAACACCTCTTTAGCAGACTATTTGGATGCCCAAAAGAGGCTAAAGAGAGATGCAGTGATGCAAAACAGTTTGCCAGTATCTGATGTAATTCTTGATGTGGATGCTGATGATATGCAACATGTAATGGATGTGATGGTGGGTTTGCAATCTATGCGTGACAGGGCAAAAGGGGCACCATGTATTCTTTGATAGATGGTTCAACTCCGTAAAACTTTTGATGCATTTGTCAAATGAGGGATATGGTGCAACAGGAACATACATATCTAATCGAAAGCATTTCCCTGGCAAGGACATGTTGAATATTGAGCGCATGGAAAGAGGAACTTCAAAGTTTGCATACTGTCGTGACCATGGCTTGTTGGCATGTAGTTGGATGGATAAGAAGCCTATTTTGTTTGCATCAAATGTATATGGTATGCATGAAGGAGAGGTCCAAAGACAAATTGGTAATGGACGAAAAGTTGTAGTTCCATGTCCAGAGATTGCTGTCCAATACAATAAGTTCAAGGCAGGTTGTGATGTGTTTGATAGCATGGTGTTGGGATCTGGATATAGTATGGAAATGAGTATCCATGGGTTAATGAAATGGTGGCATGCCTTGTTTTGGGGTCTTCTAGATTTTGTATTTGTGAATGCTGACATAATCTGGAGAAGCTTGCATGGCAAGAAGGACACTAATCGCTTCAAGTTTATGTTGAGACTCCAAGAACAGTTGGTTGATAATCATTTTGGTGGGATGCGATCATGTAGATCACACATATACACTGAGGGCCCTATGGGCGATCACATGTTGGGTGAGGTTGAGCTCCCAATCAAGTAAGTTCTATGTCGTATGCGGCACTGATGAGCGTAAGAGGTTGACGCGTGAGGGAAAACTTGTCCAAGGAAGCAAGCCATCAAGGACAGTATGGGGTTGTGGAAAATGCAAGACATTTTTATGCATAGATCCATGCTTCTATAAGTACCATTCCATGGCAGGAGACGAGCGGATTGGTACTAGTGCAAAGAGGATTGTGAGATCTGCAAATCGTCCTGTACTGACATAAGTTGGGCAAGAAGTGAACTAGAAATGCATGCTTTTACTCAACATCCATCATCTCCATGCTTTCTCACATGGAGCTAGTTATCTATACATGGCATCTTATTTCCTATTGCATGGCCGAGTATCTTCCATGCCATGTACTCTCGTTTCCATTTATTGTGCTTATATCACCATTTCCACCTTGCTGTTTTAGCTATGCATCCATAACTTCATGCAATTTTATATTTGCTAAGATGATTTTTGCTTTGAAAAATGACTTTGCACCATAGATCCTTAGGTGTGAAATGAGGAATTTAAATTTAGTTTGGATATGTTTGATTTTTTTTCCTCTCATAATGATGCAAGAAAAGAAAATAAGCATGTCTTTTCATACCATAATGTCTTGTTGTGCTATTTTGACAAATGAAAAATCTTTCAATCTCATGCATTACAATTTTTCTTCCTAGCTAGTGTTATCCTTGACAAGCCCTATGAAGGAAATTTTCATTGGACGATTCTATGAATCATGGTATTTTTTGGTTTTAGGCTTAAAAAGGATGCTGTAGTGTCCTATTTTGGTACCAAACTAGTGTTAAAATCGTTACCCTTTGAGAAAATATTCTAAGCCCCTGTCTTGTTTCAAAATGTGCATAGGCTTTCTCTTTCTCCTCCGTTTAGCAGCAGCCTTCGTACCCCCACCTCGGGACCCTAGCCTTGGACCCTGGCCCTACCTATACGAGTAGTTTTCTTAGTCCTCACCATACAAAAAACTCCACATTTCAAAACATATCCATAAGCATCGCTCTCTCTCTCTCTCTCTCATTCTCTCACTCTCTCTCTCTATATATATATTCATATATATATGTATATATATATATATGTATATATATGTATGTATATATATGTATATATATATATTTATGTATATGTATGTATATATATGTATATGTATTCATGAATATATATGTATATATATATATAAATACACACACACGCACGCACGCACGCGCACACACACACACACACACACACACAAACACACAGACACACACACACACACATACACATCTACATATACGCTTTACGTTTCTATATAAACGTAGGTACAAGCATATGAGCATTTGGTCATGATAGCCGAAAGACGCAATATCATGTTTACAAAACTCCTAGATTTTCATATTCGCGTCAAATGTCTACAAAGACACAAGCATGAAAATATTCACTTCTTATAGCCGAATGATGTGATATCTCGTTTTCATATTCACGTCAAATGTCTACAAAGACACAAGCATGAAATTATTCACTTCTTATAGCCGAATGATGTGATATCTCGTTTCCAAAACTCTTGCGTTTTCATATTCACGTTAAATGGCTACCCAGGTACAAGCATATATATATACCTCTCTGTCTCTCTCTCTCTATACACACACACACACACACACACACACACACACACAAACACATACACAACTATATGTATGCTATTAAATAGTTATATATTCGCAGGTAGAATCATATAGAAATTTGGTACATATAGCCAAAAGATGCGATATTCCATTTTGGGACCTTTTATATTTCGACTATTCGCGTTGAATAGCCACTAATAATATATGCATGTAGTAACCATTTGACGCAAATAACAAAAAATAAGAAGACCGAAAACGGTATATCGTGCCTTTTGGCTATCATAACGATATTGGTATATTGTGGTGTATATATTTAAACATACATATATTTATGTACAGTGATAACTATATTGTCATATTTATATATTTATATATATTTATGTACAACGACGATTGTATTGTCATATTTGTAATGAAACATGCTTAAATAATGACTTCCTCACTTGACATGTGTTACCCTTAAGAAATAACGAAACAAATGCGCTTCCGATGCCTACTGGTTTTGAAAACGTAATTTTAATCCTATTTTTGTGATCGTAATGTGATCTAGAATAGGTACCTGGTAAGAGATTTCGCTGAGTTGGATCAGCGTTGGTCGTGAGGCAGATGGAGGCGTTTAAAGTACACAAGATCAGCTTAAGTCGACTTTTTAGACAAAAAACCAAACACGCTGTCGTGCCATGGCACGTCTATGATGTGAAACCGTGCATGTGAGTTCATCAAATACACATCCAGGTGCATGAGGTTATGTGCCATGACGAGTCATTATATGATGCCATGTACATATGTTCATATTGTATATGAGGTTCAATAAGACAAGCTGAGGCTGAGTCAGATTTAGGAGTTTTTTGTATATGAGTATGGAGGATGATGTTTTTGCTGTTACTCAGAGTTCATGGGCAAGTTAGAAGCATCCAGAAATATATGATGGCATGAGGTATACCAATGCTCAAAGGAATGCATTTATAAAGGCATGAAGAAATACTTGAATGGGCAATTGGAGATTCTAGAGTTCATTGAATGTTGGGGAAATGTTCGGATAGAAAACTGCACTTGGATTTCATGGATCATCATGTAGAAGCATATGTATTTTACGTATATCTAATGCGGAGAGGGAGATAGGGAACATGGAGCTAGTAAGTATGTTTTCATAGAGGTGCTAATGCCTTGGTAGTCTTGTGGTTAAGGTTTGCTACCTTAATGCTAAGGTTATGTTTTATAACCTTAGTGCTAAGGTTAACAAAATGTTGGGAGATTTCTAGAAAAGGCGCAGCCTTTCCTTATGGCATGGACAGCTGGCAGAACGTGGAGGGGGGGGCCGCCGAAATCGCCGTGGGAAAGAGAAAACGCGCCGGAGCTTCACGGCGAAAACCAGTGTGTGGAGATTTTTATGCAGCGTTGAAGTTCAGCGTCCAAATCTACCAGAAAATTTAACTCTTTGAATATATTATCTGATTATGCCTTGTAGGTGCTAGAATTATAGAGTAATTCTAGAGCTACTTAATGATGTATTTATTGGGAAAATCATTTTCAAACCAGTCTGCAGCGATGCTTCTCCACTTCATTATCCCTCGCATAATCGGCGAGCTGAATATATTTGGGAAAACAAATTAGAAGATCCACGTGTGCGAATCGTAAGTGGAGTTTTCTTTTTGTTATTTATTCTCTTAACTTGCTCTATGTGAATGGAGAAAATCGAATGTTTGATAAATCAAAAAGAAAATGGAAATGAATAGCGAGACCATGGGGAAAAGGCTAAAGAATTTGGAGCTCGATGATTGGTGAAAAATGCATTGAAGCTGAGGGAAATTTGCCTTACTTTCTTCTCATATGGATTTGAAAATTATGAGTATGACAAAGCTATGCCAAATGCAAAATTTTGCTTGTGAGATGTTAGGATATTAAGGCAGGTTTTCAGGTGATAAAGGATATCTCGAAATAATGGTTTTGAGGGCACTGGATGTAACACATGCATACTGGAAAAATTAGAAAGCTTTATTATGCCCACATGAAAATGATTCAAAGGATTTCATGCAATTCTGTGCAATTATCTGGATGAAATCAAGGATGTATTGAGGGAAGAGGACACATGTATTTATCAATGGAAATAATGATGTTCAATACTCCTTGGGAAGTCTTGTACGTGAAATACCTTGTTGGAATTGACATTCACTCTCACAGCTAGAAGTTTCGTACTTTCCTGGCTGTACCGCACACTTCACGACAGTTTTTGGTGAACCCGACGTGAAACTGCTGGGGTGAGAGTGTGGTGAAACATACAGCGAAGCTATGGCTGAGAATTCTGAGGGCCAGGGGGTTCATTTTGACCCCGGAGTTATGCAGATGTTCCAAATGTTTTCCATGTACATGCAACAGCAACAAGCTGCTGAGAGGGGACAGATTTCCATGACCAAAGCCTTACAATCAATTGTGAAAAAGGTAGATCAATTTGATGGGAAGGACATTACAAAGTATCTGCGCAATTATATAAAGGAGATGGAGCTAAATAGGGTGACCGAGGAGGATATGGTTCGAAGTTTTGAGTTGGTATGCGTTCCTGAAATAAGAGAGCGCATAAAAGGATTGCAGACAGCACAAGGTGGCAGAAATTGGGAAGAATTCAAACTTGCTTTAAAAGATGAATACTTCATGGAGGATTCTGAGCGAGTGACCAAACGAACTTTTTTGGAATGGGCCACAAAACCTAAAATGGGAATTTCTGCCACAGAATTGCTAAGGGAGTTTGAGAAGCGTTATGCCCAGTTGTCAAGAATAGAGCGTGCAACTTTAGACAGAGAAAAGACATCTCCAGGAGACATTGGAAATCCTCCTTGAGGATAAAAATACAGAGCAAGGATTAAAGAGTGATTGGAATGATGGTTAGGATGCAGTCACTATGTTAGCAAAGCGGCAGCGGAGGAGGGATAAAATGGTGATGGGATCTGCAACCCCCATAGCTGCTGTTACCCCTGAGAGTTTATCCAAGCCAGCTGCCACAATTCCTAAGATAGATGGGCCGATGGATGAGCTTATCAAGGGTATGCGTGATTTAAAATTAAAGATGTCCAGGATCGAAGAAAAAGGTCTACCATTGGGGCAGGCTTCTATGCAAAGGCCTCAAATCAAAGAGGGGTTTACATATAGATGCATATGGTGTGATGACCCAGAGCATGCAAAGAAGGATTGTACCAGCTATAAAGAAGCTCTTAAGAATCAACTTGTGTTCTTCAAAGATGGGAAAATCCATCTTACAGAGACTGGTCTTCCGCTGAGTACAAACTTTG
Organism: Cibotium barometz; assembly: GCF_041138505.1. NCBI lineage: Eukaryota > Viridiplantae > Streptophyta > Polypodiopsida > Cyatheales > Cibotiaceae > Cibotium > Cibotium barometz. Next base: position 25,287,164 of record NC_141086.1, read on the forward strand.
GGAAAGGAGGGATGAAAAAGCTGGTAGAGGATATGGTTGCTAGTCATGCCATTTCTATGATCGAGGCAGCAACCTATGGATTAAAGGTTGGTCAACAAAAGCAGGGATTTGAGAATGATGAGGATTATGAGAATGAGAATTTTTGGCCGTCAACAATGGAATTAATTGCATCAAGGAAAGTGTCAAAGCAAGCTTTGCATGAGGCAGGTGATTGTATACGCCTTGAGACTGGCTGGGAGGAGCTTGTGGATTCTTTATCCATTCATGCCTATATTGCCAAATGCCAAAATAATGAGGCACAGGTAGAGGAGAAACGTAAAAGGGAAAATGAGGAAGGAGGGCCATCAAAAAGAGTTACACGTGGAAGTGAAAAGAAGGATCCTGGGCCATCACATATGCCTCCACAGCAAAGCAGACCTCCACATGATGTTTCAATGGAAGAAGTGCCAGTTAAAATGAAGGAGAAGGGTAAAGGAAAAAGTCCACTCTACAAGCTTCAATCTGATATTGAAGTTGCAACAGATCTCAAAAAGGTGCTTGAAGAGAGAATTCTAAACAGCAGGGTGGAATTCACACTAGGGGAAGTCTTGGGGATTGCAAAGAAAGAATTTCATGATGAGATAATTGATATTATACGAAGAAAAAGGCAGTCCATAATTGAATCTATTCCATCACAAGGGGAAGCAAGCACTTCTAAGACTCATGGTGTACAGGTACAGAAAAAGGAAGAGAGAGAAAATGTGGTGGAATGTAATCACTCTGCTGATGGGGCACGACAAGTGCGTTTTGTGGAAGAGGATGACGAAAAAGAAGTTCTTACAAAAAGTCATTACTCCAGGAGCCATTGGGCAAGAGCCACCACTGAAACCCTTGTCAAGATAGGTGATTTGGAAGAGCCATATGTCGCTCTAATTGATCATGGGTCTGAAATAAATCTTATGGCTAAAAATCTCTACAACAAATGTAAGTGGCCAATGGATGTGGATCATGGGTGGATGATTAAAGCAGCTAATAATTCATCTGGAGAGCTTTATGCAGCATGTCCAAATGTAAGGGTAACTATAGGGGATGTGAAGGATGATCAGAATTTCTTTGTTCAGGAGATGTCATCGTATCCCCTCATTCTTGGGCAACCCTACATTACAGCTGTAAGGATGGAAACAAAGGTTTTGGATGATGGTTCAGCTTATGCAAGAATAAGGAGTAAAGATGGCAAAAAGGCTGTTCAGTTTTTGACAGTTTGCATTAATCATGAAAGGAATCGTGAATTTCTTAGGGCACAGTCACTCCCAAAGATAAACAGAGAGTTTATGAATTACAGGGAGATGAGGGATTTTGGCCAGGTGCCATTGTAAAGCGGGATTCCAATGGTACAAGGGGAAATGAGTTCTCGCAGGACTCAATCAATGTAAATAGTTTTTCAGCAAATTTTCAGGGATTCTCCAGCTATGGGTCACTGGTTTTTGTAAAAAGCAAGGATTTAAAGCGTGGCATGCAAAAACATATACAAAATGAACAAAAAAGTTTTGAGCAGTGTGGTCTTTTGGAGAAGAATGAGTTTATTTCAGGGGTGCTTGATGAGGTGTCATTTATAGATACTATGGATGTACTTTTTGATATGAGAAGAGCATGCTTACAGGGTGGAAATGAAGTGATAAAGGTGTCATCTGTGGAGATGTATGATATAATCCAGGAATTTGAGGGGGTGGAATGTAAAAACATGAATTGTGAGATGGATGCTTATGTGGATACAAAATACAAAACGGTTGCAAAGAAGGTGAAACCAGTTGCCTTGCCCTTGCCACCAGGAAGCAAGGAGAAGATAGATGAAGCTTCTATGCAGCCAAATCTTAGAGATCCGAAGAAAATTGGGCATAAATTTACTCAAGAAACTCTGAAAGAGCTGAAGATTGGTGAGAGGGATTTTCTGTTGCCAGTTGAAAGGGAATGCTTTGAGGAGATGCTTGTAAAACATGGGAAAGCTTTTGCCTTTCAGCCGCATGAGATTGGTTGTGTTGATCCAAGTGTAACAGCACCAATGGTGATCTTTACTGTTCCACATGTGCCCTGGAACCTGCGGCCAATTCCAGTACCAAAGGCTCTCTTGCCAAAGTTGATGGAATTACTAAAGGAAAAGATCAGAATGGGAATCTTGGAGCCTTCATGTGCCCCATATTCCAACAGATGGTTTACTGTACCAAAGAAAAATGGGACATTGCGCTTTATTCAAGACATGCAACCTGTAAACAAAGTCACAATCAGGAATGTGGGAGCAGGTCCAATTGTGGATGAGTTTGCAGAAGCATTTGCAGGGAAAGCTATATACTCTATGGGTGATTTGTATTCGGGATATGATCAGTTCCAGCTGGATATGCAAAGCAGGGACTTGACCACAATGAGAACTCCTTTGGGATTAGTAAGGATGTGTACCTTACCACAGGGAGCCACTAACTCAGTGGCACATATGATGAATGGAATGAATAAAGTCTTACGGGACTTCATACCACAAAAAACTATGCCATTTTTGGATGATGTGCCAATAAAGGGCTGTGAGGAGAAAGACAAAGATGGGAATTTGGATTCAAAAGGGTGCCGCAAGTTTGTGGCAGATCATATAAAGGATTGTGACATGATTCTATCCAGGCTTGAAGAAGTGAATCTTACTTTATCTGGGCAGAAATCAGTGTTTGGAGTTGGTGAAGTGCTAATAGTGGGACATCTTTGTAGTACTAGTGGACGCCGTCCTTGTCCAGCCAAGATAGACGCAATACAAAGACGCCGTCCTTGTCCAGCCAAGATAGACGCAATACAAAGAATGAAGGAAATATGCATTAATGTTACAGAGCTGAGGAGATTTCTTGGAGCATGCGTCTTTTATGTTATTTGGATCCCACACTATGCACATGTAGCAGATCCTCTTTATCAGCTTTTGAGGAAAAATCAAAAATTTTTGTGGAGTGCAGTACATATTAAAGCTATGCGGAAGCTGAAATATTTGCTCCAATCATCACCCATTTTGAGAAAGGCAGATTATGAGTGTGGCAGGCCTGTGATTGTTACAGTTGATACTAGTCCTACTGGGATTGGATGGGCAGTAGGGCAAGATGATGAGGATGATCATAGGTATGTAATTAGATTTGGAGCAAAGGTATTAAGCTTTCGGCAGCGAAAGTATCCACAGATCAAGAGAGAATTATGGGGGATAGTCACTGCTCTAAAATGTGAAAAAGAATATCTTATTGGGGCATCTGTACTTGTGGAGACTGATTGCTTGCCACTTCTTGGGATGATAGCAAGTTGTACCACTCCAGATATTGCTATGCTTAGGTGGATTGCTTATATCAAGTCACTAAATCCTGAGTTTGAGCATATTGCGGGAAAAGATAATCCAGTTGCAGATATGCTATCAAGAGCCAGGTATGAAGATGAGGAAGAGATGGTTAGTGACATTGATGATGTGGGTACAAAGTTCTATACTACAGCATATGCAAAGGGGGATCATATTTGCCTATCAAATGCACTTGAGTCTTTTATTGAGGAAATATATGAAGGGGATTGGTTGCTTATTGGTCAATATTTGAGCACTCTGACAAAGCAAGAGGATTGGTCTGACTCAGAATTTAAGAGGATCCGCAGAAAAGCATATGGTTACTTTCTAAAGGATGGGTATCTCTGGAAACATCCTAAACAGAGGAATGCTATGCCACAGAGAGTCGTATGTGATAAAGAGACTCAAGGGAAGCTTGTGAAAGAGTTCCATGAGAGTCTCTGGGCTGGGCATAGAAGTGTGTGGGCCACTTATACCAAAATAAAGGAAAAATATTGGTGGAGAGGAATGTACAAGGATATTTCCCAATATGTGGAAACATGCATGGTATGCCAAATGTACTCAAATGTGAGGCATCGTGATGGCTTGCAACCAACCTACCCACCTGCCATGCACTACAAATGGGTAGTGGATCTAGTTACAATGCCTTTGGGAATTTGGCAGATGCGGTATATAGCACTTGCAAGAGAAGATTTGACAAATCAGGTAGAAGGGCGTGCCCTTAGAACAAAGAGTACGGAAACAGTCTGCAAATTTCTCTTGGAAGATGTGATCTGCCGATATGGTTGTGTTGGGAAAATAACAGCTGATAGGGGAGAGCTAGATGTTGAAGAAGCAAGGGAATTCTTCTCTAGAATTGGTATCAAACTGTCTCTAACATGTGCTTACAATCCTGAGGGCAATGGGAAAAGTGAACGAGGACATCCTCCAATCATTAAAGCTTTGGCTAAGGCATGCAGAGAAAGGATGAGAGTGTGGCCAAAGCTGCTACCATATGCCTTGTGGGCTGACCGTACAACTCATAGCTCAGTGACAGGATACATGCCTGCTGAATTAATGTATGGTCAGAAGCCAGTGATGCCAGTTGAAGAAGTAATTCTAACTTGGAATGTATTGCCCTGGATGGAAGGATTAAGCAGAGATGACCTCCTTGCATTGAGAATAAGACAGTTGGAGAGGAGGCCTGAAGATGTAGAGCTTGCTAAAGCTCGCCTGAAAGATGCAAGGCTGAAAAATAAAGAAAGATTTGATAGTAGACACAGACTCCGGCCAAAACCTATTGAAGAAGGTGATTGGGTTCTAATGTATGATAGTAGCCTTGACAACCAATTCACTGTTCAAAGAAAAATTGCAAAAAGATGGTTTGGCCCTTACATTGTCAGGCATGTGCATGGAAATGCCACATATACTCTGTATGAGCTTGATGGAACAGAAGTAAAGAATCTTGTGGCTGGCAAAAGAATCAAGATATTTAAAAGAAGGCATGATGGTGATCCTTTTGATTCACAAGAGATTCAGGATGAGAAGCTTGACAGTGAAGGTATGGATATGCTTGAAGAGGAAGAGGATGATCTTCCTGGAGCTGCAGAAGATGAAGACGACATCCAGCTATATGTAGATCTTGATGATGATTTGGCACATACCAGAGGATGTGCAGGTTTAGAGGGGGTGGATGTCGTGCCATGGCACGTCTATGATGTGAAACCGTGCATGTGAGTTCATCAAATACACATCCAGGTGCATGAGGTTATGTGCCATGACGAGTCATTATATGATGCCATGTACATATGTTCATATTATATATGAGGTTCAATAAGACAAGCTGAGGCTGAGTCAGATTTAGGAGTTTTTTGTATATGAGTATGGAGGATGATGTTTTTGCTGTTACTCAGAGTTCATGGGCAAGTTAGAAGCATCCAGAAATATATGATGGCATGAGGGTATACCAATGCTCAAAGGAATGCATTTATAAAGGCATGAAGAAATACTTGAATGGGCAATTGGAGATTCTAGAGTTCATTGAATGTTGGGGAAATGTTCGGATAGAAAACTGCACTTGGATTTCATGGATCATCATGTAGAAGCATATGTATTTTACGTATATCTAATGCGGAGAGTGGAGATAGGGAACATGGAGCTAGTAAGTATGTTTTCATAGAGGTGCTAATGCCTTGGTAGTCTTGTGGTTAAGGTTTGCTACCTTAATGCTAAGGTTATGTTTTATAACCTTAGTGCTAAGGTTAACAAAATGTTGGGAGATTTCTAGAAAAGGCGCAGCCTTTCCTTATGGCATGGACAGCTGGCAGAACGTGGAGGGGGGGGCCGCCGAAATCGCCGTGGGAAAGAGAAAACGCGCCGGAGCTTCACGGCGAAAACCAGTGTGTGGAGATTTTTATGCAGCGTTGAAGTTCAGCGTCCAAATCTACCAGAAAATTTAACTCTTTGAATATATTATCTGATTATGCCTTGTAGGTGCTAGAATTATAGAGTAATTCTAGAGCTACTTAATGATGTATTTATTGGGAAAATCATTTTCAAACCAGTCTGCAGCGATGCTTCTCCACTTCATTATCCCTCGCATAATTGGCGAGCTGAATATATTTGGGAAAACAAATTAGAAGATCCACGTGTGCGAATCGTAAGTGGAGTTTTCTTTTGTTATTTATTCTCTTAACTTGCTCTATGTGAATGGAGAAAATCGAATGTTTGATAAATCAAAAAGAAAATGGAAATGAATAGCGAGACCATGGGGAAAAGGCTAAAGAATTTGGAGCTCGATGATTGGTGAAAAATGCATTGAAGCTGAGGGAAATTTGCCTTACTTTCTTCTCATATGGATTTGAAAATTATGAGTATGACAAAGCTATGCCAAATGCAAAATTTTGCTTGTGAGATGTTAGGATATTAAGGCAGGTTTTCAGGTGATAAAGGATATCTCGAAATAATGGTTTTGAGGGCACTGGATGTAACACATGCATACTGGAAAAATTAGAAAGCTTTATTATGCCCACATGAAAATGATTCAAAGGATTTCATGCAATTCTGTGCAATTATCTGGATGAAATCAAGGATGTATTGAGGGAAGAGGACACATGTATTTATCAATGGAAATAATGATGTTCAATACTCCTTGGGAAGTCTTGTACGTGAAATACCTTGTTGGAATTGACATTCACTCTCACAGCTAGAAGTTTCGTACTTTCCTG